>NC_083242.1:10638017-10690389 GCF_032191835.1 Heteronotia binoei
AAAGTGCCATCACGAGGTCCACCAGTCCATCAGATCCAAAAAAACCATCAGTGCATCAGTGGCCAAAAAACCCCAAGTGCCATCAGGAGCTCCTTCCTTCCTTCCTTCCTTCCTTCCTTCCTTCCTTCCTTCCTTCCTTCCTTCCTTCCTTCCTTCCTTCCTTCCTGCAATGTTTTTTGTGACCTGACTCAATCTGCATCCATAGTTCAGACCTATTTGCGTGTCCAGCAACCCACACTCTGGAAACAACATTTTTAAAAAGCTGCCAGACCTGGAATTAAGAAGAAATGTAGGCAGGCAGAAGATGAGAGATGAGTGCCATTGTCACTGGGCAGAAAACCTGACTGAATAGCCAGGAAGCTATGGTGAAGTAGAAATCAATTTTTGAGGCAATATTTGAGGCAAACCAAACAAAAACACTCCCTGAATAGTAGGAAGATGATGTGACTGGTTTAGGGGGTTTTTTGGCACAGAAAGAAGAGCCTGCTTTGGTGGGGAGGGCGGGATATAAATCAAATCAAATAAATAAATAAATAAGAAACTCATTAGCAGAACTCATTAACAGAAGTGTAGTGTCCAGATCACATGAAGTGATGGTATCACTTTAGTCTGCTCTGGTAAGACCTCACCTGGAGTATTGTGTTCAGTTTTGGGCACCACATTTTAAGAAGGATATAGGCAAGCTGCAATGGGTCCAGAGGAAGGCGACGAAGATGGTTAGGGGTCTGGAGATGAAGTCCTATGAGGAAAGGTTGAAGGAGCTGGAGATGTTTAGCCTGGAGAGGAGACAACTGAGAGGTGATAGGATCACCATCTTTAAGAACTTGAAGGGCTGTCATCCAGAGGATGGTGTGGAATTGTTTCCTGTGGCCCCAGAAGGTAGGACCAGAACCAAAGGGTTGAAATTAAATCAGAAGAGTTTCCAGCTCAACGTTAGGGAGAACTTCCTGACAGCAGTTCCTAAGTGGAACAGGCTTCCTCAGGAGGTGGTGGGCTCTCTTTCCTTGGAGGTTTTTAAACAGAGGCTAGATGGCCATCTGAGAGCAATGAAGATCCTGTGAATTTAGGGGGAGGTATTTGTGAGTTTCCTGCATTGTGCAGGGGGTTGGACTAACCCCCTTCCAACTCTATGATTCTCAGAGCTTCCATGCTGAAAAGTCAAAGTAACAGGGCGATTTGGCCCAGATATCTGCCTTGAAGGACTGGTGAGTTGTGACAAGCGACTTGGGATGATAAAAATCTCTGAGACAGTCCAGAGCACAAAGGAAAATATTTGATCAAGAGTCTCCCCCTCAAAAAAAAAAAAGAAGACTGAGAAAGATTTGATTAGAGTGTGAACTGTCCAGAGTTTTCCCAGAACATCATGTCCAGCACTGTGATTCTGGAAATGCCCCAGACTTCTCTCCCCCTCTCCCTGAATAAGCTTCAATTCTGTCCAAATGGCCATATTGGCACTGTCGGCAAAACCAAGGAGTGTCCTTAAGTTGCCCAATAGCGCCACCTGTAGTCCAGAAGTGGCATAACTCCGGTACATTTCCCTCACCTACCATCCGCTGTGTTACGTATTCTGGTTACCTATACTGTACAGCCGTGGAAAATGACAAGCCATGATTTTAGTAGCCATGAAGTGCTGCAGAGTCTGTTCAGAACACTTAATGCACATTGCCTCAGTGATCTTTACAATACCTTTTACCAGGGGTGGCCAATCTGCGGCTCAGGAGCCATATGTGGCTCTTTCACACATATTGTGTGGCTCTCAAAGCCCAAACCACCGCATCAGCTGCCTTGGAGAAAGCATTTCTCTCTTTAAATCTCTTCTCCAAGCCAACCAGTAGCATTTAGTTGCTTTCTTTCCACCTCTCCCATCTATTTTCCTTCCTTCCCTCCCTCCCTTCTTCCCTCCTTCGCTTACTTCTTCCCTCCCTCCCTCCTTCTTCCCTCACTCCCTCCCGCCCTCCCTCCCTTCCTTCTTCCCTCCCTCCCTCCATTCCTTCCTCCCTCCCTCCCTCCCTTCCTTCTTCCCTTTCCTCCCTCCACTTCTTCCTCCCTCCCTTCCTCCCCCATTCCTTCCTTCCTCCCTCCCTCCCTCCCTCCCTCCATTCCTTCCTCCCTCCCTTCCTTCCTCCCTGTCATGGGTGCTGGGGACCCTTCAGAGGAGGTTGAGTCTGATGAGGAAACTGTGCCCCTGCCACCTGCACCAGTGCCCCTGCCTCCTGCTGGAGAAGATCCCAGCCCCCCTGCCTCGCCCTCTCGGGTGGCTCGTGTGCGTGACCGCCTCCGGCAGGACCTCAGGGATCGGAGGAGGGCGGCACGCTCACAAGCAAGACGCTCCCTGAGCCCTGAGTTCTGAGAGGATTCTGGCCCTTCTAAGAGCAAGGATGCTTGAGTGGTAACAGGATCCTGGCTGCCTCCCTGAGCCAGCAATTAGCCCAAACGGGCAACAGCCAGCAGAGGGCTATATAGCTGTAGGCTTTGGGAGGAAGCTTTGTGGAAGCAACTAGTCATCTCCCTGACATTCTAGCATCCACTCCGGCTTGACTTTGGTTCCTGACTCCCTGACTTTGGCTTTGGACTTCTGGACTCCCTGACCTCGGCTTCTGGACCTCAGACCTGCGATACTTCTACAGTGATTCGGATTTGGCGCCTCGGACCCTCCTGCTTACTGGCTACAGACCTCGGACTGCCTCTGGACTTTGCCTGACCCGGCCCCAGCCGTGACAGATTGCTTCCACCGACAAACACCCACTCCACAGGATGGATGCTGAAGCAAGTGAAACCACAGAACTACTGGCTGCGCTCCAAGCCCAGGTACAGCAGCTAACACAGGCAGTAGTGCACTTGCAGCAACAACCTGCGGCCAGTGCTCCAGCCAAGTGCCCAGTTCCCCCACCTGACAGATTTGGGGGTGCCGTGGAAGAATTTCCTGCCTTCCTAGCACAGTGTCGGCTGTACTTTGAACTGAGAGCACGGGACTTCCTCAATGACAAAACCAAGGTGTGTTTCGTCATCAGTCTGTTAAAGGGGCAGGCGGCCAAATGGGCCACACCCTTACTGGTCGCGTCCTCTCCCCTACTGACTGATTACCAGGGGTTTGAGGCCCACCTGTCTGCTGCTTTCTCAAACCCAGTCCAAGCAGCCACAGCCAACCGGAAGATCAGGGCACTGAGACAAGGCAACTCCTCGGTGGCTCAATATGCCACTGAATTCAAGCTCCTGACCCAGGACTTGGCGTGGAATGAGGCTGCCCAGATGGACCAGTTTACTGAGGGGTTGGCAGAGGAGGTCCTGGATGAACTGGCCAGGGTGGAGCAGCCACTCACGCTCCAAGAACTTATCACCCTCTGCCTCCGCATCGATGGCCGCCTGGAAAGTCGCCGCCAAGCAAGACCAGAGGGCGCCAGCTCCCTGCGCCGTGCTACCTGGCTCCTCGCCCGTCCCCAGCTAGTACCAGCACCAAGGATGAGCCTATGCAGCTTGGAGCTGCTCGACCCCGCCTGACCCCAGAGGAAAAGACCAGACGCCGCACGCAGAATCTGTGCCTCTACTGCGGCACGGCAGGCCACTATGCCTCTGGCTGCCCTGCTAAGCATCGGATACCTGGACCTTCGCTGCCACCCGCCGCCAAAAGGGCAGCCCCCAGGCGTAAGTGGACCCCCCAGCCTGGGGCGACTAGCTGGGTCCTCCGAACAGCGGGCTGATACCCCAGGGCCATTCCTGCTACCAGTCCAAACTCCGTCTGCCTGATGAACGCTGGCTGTTCGTGTATGCCATGCTGGACTCGGGAGCGGCCCACTGTTTTATAGATGCCGCCTTTGTGAAGCAGCACCAGATCCCTGTGCAGACAAAAGGGATTCCGTCGCTGGTGGAGGCTATTGACGGGGCGCCTCCTCCGTTCTGGCCCCGTCACCCAGGAGACCTGTCCCATCACCTTCCACGTCCAGCAGCACCAAGAACAGCTGCGGTTTGATGTCGCCCGCATGCCTCGCTTCCCGCTGATTCTAGGCCTTTCCTGGCTGAAGCTGCACAACCCCATCGTGGACTGGGCCCAGCAGGAACTACGCTTCCGAGACCCATGCCCCCATCTGACTCCTCCCACCACTCTAGCAGCTGGCATCCCGAGTGGTGGTCCTCAGCTCCCTCAGAAGTATGTGGACTTTGCTGATGTCTTCGAAGAGACAGGAGCTGATCAGCTTCCCCCTCACCGGCCCTACGACTGTGCCATTGATTTGGTACCTGGGGCACCACTCCCGGTGGGGCGTCTGTACCCAATGTCGGAGCCGGAGTTGGCAGCTCTGCGAGACTTCCTGGACAAGAACCTGAAACGCGGATTCATCCGACCCTCAACCTCTCCCCTATCTGCTCCAGTGCTCTTCGTGAAGAAGAAAAGTGGGGAGCTCCGGCTGTGCAATGACTACCGGGCCCTGAACAAGATCACCATCCGCGACCGGTACCCTCTACCACTGATCCCTGAACTCTTGGATCGCCTAAAGGGGGCCCAAATCTACACCAAGCTGGACCTCCGTGGAGCGTACAATTTGGTGCGCATACGGCCCGGAGACGAATGGAAGACCACGTTTGGGACCCGATACGGGCAGTACGAGCACCTGGTAATGCCCTTCGGACTGACCAATGCCCCCGCTGTCTTCCAGAGGTTCATGAATGACATATTCCGGGACCTGCTCGACCGCTTCACGATCATATACCTGGATGACATCCTAATTTACTCCCACAATCCTGCCCAGCACGCCGAGCACGTCCGCCAGGTCCTGCAGCGCCTACGAGCCCATGGTCTCTACGCCAAGCTGGAGAAGTGCGACTTCGACCTGCGCTCCGTCGAGTTCCTTGGGCACATCGTGTCACCGCAGGGGATCCTCATGGACCCCGAAAAAAGTAGAAGCGGTCCTGACCTGGCAGGCTCCTCAGAATCGCAAAGACCTGCAGCGGTTCCTCGGTTTTGCCAACTACTATCGGCAATTCATCCCGGCCTACGCATCCCTGACCACACCCCTGACTCAACTACTCCGCCCCAAAGAACCCTTCTGCTGGTCCCCAGAGGCCGATAACGCCTTCTCCACCCTGAAGACTCGCTTTGCCACCGGGCCACTCCTGAGATACCCTGACCCCCAGCTTCCCTTTACAGTGGAAGCTGATGCCTCCAACGTGGCCCTGGGAGCAGTGCTGTCCCAGCGCGAGGAGCCGTCCCAGCCACTACAGCCCTGCGCCTATTACTCGCGGCAGCTCACTGCTGCAGAGAGGAACTATACATCTGGGAGAGGGAGTTGCTCGCGATCAAGGCGGCGTTTGAGGTTTGGCGACATTACCTCGAAGGGGCTCGCCACCCTGTTCAAGTGCTCACCGATCACCGGAACTTGGAACACCTCCAGACCACCCGCCGTCTCAACCAGCGCCAGATCCGGTGGTTCCTATTCTTCTCTCGCTTCGACTTCCGGATCTCCTACATCCCCCATACCCAGAACCGGAAAGCAGATGCGCTCTCCCGGAAACCGGAATACGCCCCTGCCTCAACTGAGACCGCGCCCGCTGCTCCAATCCTGCCGCCCTCAGTATTTGCAGCCCACCTCCGCTTCACCAGCACTCGTGGAGGACATTCGGGCTAGCCAGGCCAATGATCCCTGGGTCCAGCAACACCTCCAGGCTCTCCAAGATGACCCAACAGGGGAGTTCACGACTCGAGGCGGCCTCTTGCTACACCGCGAACGCCTCTATGTGCCGCCCGGGCCCTTGCGGGCAGAAGTGCTACGCCTGACCCACGACTCGTTACCCGCCGGGCACTTTGGACAGCATAAGGACCACCCACTTGCTGACAAGGGAATTCTGGTGGCCACGAGTTCGCGCTGATGTTGCCCGCTATGTCAGCTCCTGTGACGTCTGCCGACGGGCCAAAGACATCCCAGCCAAACCCTCAGGGTTGCTGCAGCCCTTGCCCACATCTTCAGGACCCTGGGATACCATCTCGATGGACTTCATCACGGAACTTCCATGCTCCAAGGGTCAGACTTGTATCTGGGTGGTCGTTGACCTATTTACCAAGATGGCCCACTTTGTTCCGTGCCCGAAACTCCCCACAGCTCAGGAGACGGCCCAGCTTTACCTGCAACACATCTTTCGTCTGCATGGACTCCCAGCCCATCTGATCTCCGATCGGGGCCCTCAGTTCTCCTCTCGGTTCTGGCAAGCCCTCCATTCCAGCCTGGGTACTCGAGTGCACCTGTCCTCGGCCTACCACCCACAGACAGATGGCCAGACAGAGCGCACCAATGCCACGCTAGAGCAATATCTCCGCTGTTACACCTGTTACCAGCAGGATGACTGGACCACTCTATTGCCCCTAGCGGAGTTTGCATACAACAACGCGGTCCATTCATCCACCCAAATGACCCCGTTTGCTGCAACCTACGGGTACCACCCTCGGTTCTTCCCAGCGATCCTACCACCCACGAATGTCCCCGCCGTCGATGCCTACCTGCAAGAACTCCGTGCCAGCCAAGACTTGCTCCGAGAGCAGCTACAGCAAGCCAAGGAGGCATATAAACGGGCTGCGGACCGAAAGAGGCAAGAAGGCCCTCCAGTGCAGCCGGGGGATCAGGTGTGGCTCTCAACTCGCTACCTGCGCCGGCCTGGTCGGTCTCACAAGCTGGATGCACGGTTCATTGGACCCTACCCCGTCGTTGAACAAATAAACCCCGTCGCCTTCAGGCTCCAGTTGCCACCCCACCTCCGCATTCACCCCGTGTTTCATCGCTCCCTCCTTGTTCCGGCTGCACCCCCTGACCCAGCTCGGACTCCTTCCCCACCGCCGCCACCACCAGTGTTGGTGGATGACGAGGAAGAATATGAGGTGCGCCAGATCCTGGACTCCCGGTACCATCGTGGAGGCCTCCAGTACCTGGTGGACTGGGAGGGATACGGCCCAGAAGACCGGTCTTGGGAGCCCGAGGACAATCTTCATGCCCCGGACTTGGTGCACCAGTTCCACAACGACCACCCCGACCTTCCAGGTCCCTCGACGGAGGGGGGCCCTGGGGGGGGGATAGTGTCATGGGTGCTGGGGACCCTTCAGAGGAGGTTGAGTCTGATGAGGAAACTGTGCCCCTGCCACCTGCACCAGTGCCCCTGCCTCCTGCTGGAGAAGATCCCAGCCCCCCTGCCTCGCCCTCTCGGGTGGCTCGTGTGCGTGACCGCCTCCGGCAGGACCTCAGGGATCGGAGGAGGGCGGCACGCTCACAAGCAAGACGCTCCCTGAGCCCTGAGTTCTGAGAGGATTCTGGCCCTTCTAAGAGCAAGGATGCTTGAGTGGTAACAGGATCCTGGCTGCCTCCCTGAGCCAGCAATTAGCCCAAACGGGCAACAGCCAGCAGAGGGCTATATAGCTGTAGGCTTTGGGAGGAAGCTTTGTGGAAGCAACTAGTCATCTCCCTGACATTCTAGCATCCACTCCGGCTTGACTTTGGTTCCTGACTCCCTGACTTTGGCTTTGGACTTCTGGACTCCCTGACCTCGGCTTCTGGACCTCAGACCTGCGATACTTCTACAGTGATTCGGATTTGGCGCCTCGGACCCTCCTGCTTACTGGCTACAGACCTCGGACTGCCTCTGGACTTTGCCTGACCCGGCCCCAGCCGTGACACTCCCTCCCCTCCTTCTTCTCTTTCCTCCCTCCACTTCTTCCTCCCTTCCTTCCTCCCTCCCTCCCTCCATTCCTTCCTTCCTCCCTCCCTAACTTCCTCCCTCCCTTCCTTCCTTCTTCCCTCCCTCCCTTCCTCCCTCCCTCCCTCCACTCCTTCCTCCCTCCCTCCCTTCCTCCCTCCCTCCCTTCCTTCTTCCCTTTCCTCCCTCCACTTCTTCCTCCCTTCCTTCCTCCCTCCCTTCCTCCCTCCATTCCTTCCTCCCTCCCTCCCTCCCTAACTTCCTCCCTCCCTCCCTCCCTTCCTTCTTCCCTCCCTTCTTCCCTCCTTCCCTTCCTTCTTCCCTCCCTTCCTGCTTCCCTCCCTCCCTCGCTTCCTTCTTCCCTCCCTTCCTCCCTTCCTCGCTTCCTTCTTCCCTCCCTCCCCTCCTTGTTTCCTCCCTCACTTCCTTCTTCCCTCCCTCACTTTCTTCTTCCCTCACTCCCTCCATCCCTGCCTTCCTTCTTCCCTCCCTCCCTCCCTCCCTCTCTTCCTTTTCCCCTCCCTCTCTCCCTTCCTTCTTCCCTCCCTCCCTTTCTCCCTTCCTTCCTTCTTACCTCCCTCCCGTCCCTCCTTCCTTCCTCCCTCCCTTCCTTCTTCCCTCCCTCCTTTCCTTCTTCACTCCCTTGCTTCCTTCTTCCCTCCCTCCCTCCCTCCCTCCCTCCCTTCCTTCTTCCCTCCCTTCCTTCTTCCCTCCCTTCTTCCCTCCCTCCCTTCTTCCCTCTCTCCCTCCCTCCCTTCCTTCTTCCCTCCCTTCCTCCTTTCCTTCTTCACTCCCTTGCTTCCTTCTTCCCTCCGTCCCTCCCTCCGTCCCTCCCTCCGTCCCTTCCTTCTTCCCTCCGTCCCTCCCTTCTTTTCTCCTTCCCTCCCTTCATCCCTCCCTCCGTCCTTCCTTCTTTCCTTCCTTCTTTTCTTGGGACTCTCAAGCATCTGACATTCATGTCTTGCAGCTCTCCAACAAGCTGACATTTATTCTGTGCGGCTCTTATGTTAAGCAAGTTTGGCCCCCCCCTGTGCCCAGAGTCTCAGGCTGAGGTCTCTCACACTGCCTGCTACCAGATCCTTTTAACTGGAGATGCCGAACAAAATAGGAGTCGATTGCACCTTTAAGATCAACTTAGTTTTATTCAGAACGTAAGCTTTCGTGTGCATGCACACTTCTTCAGATGAGGAATGAGATGACGGGGATTGAACCTGGGACCTTCTGCATGCTGAGCAGATGTTCTAACTGCTGAGCCACATCCCCCTCCCCTCCTGCTTCAGGCCCAGAGTCCCTGGTATAATCCGCTATTAGATCTGAGCACTTTTCCAAACAGATAAAGCTATTTACTTGCTCAGCTCATTTTGAAACCGTTCACTTATGTGATCCTTCGGATCTTTCAAACGGGAGGGGGAATATCAACCCAGCTCCCCCACACCCCGAGGCGCACGTGGTTTGCATTGTACCGAGTTAGTAAAGAGACATCAGCGGAATGTGCCAGCATTGGGAGAACAGCAAAGGCCTGATCTTTTGTGAACAATCCGGGCTTTGTTGTCCTTTGTTGGGTGGAACTCCTGGGGAGCTGTGAAGTGGAAAAGCCATTCGGACAGGGCAACTGGGACATCCTAGGCAGAGCTCCACCCATCTAAGGCCTTTGACTTTGCAGGATGGAGTGTTTCTTAGGTTCTCAAATGGAATCATACAGTGGGAAGGGCCCTTCAGGGTCATCTCCCTTGTGCTGAACTTGTGAATGAATTCCAAGTTCAGCAATCTCCCATTGCAATCTCTCCTTGAAGCTTTGTTTGAGA
This sequence comes from Heteronotia binoei, assembly GCF_032191835.1. NCBI lineage: Eukaryota > Metazoa > Chordata > Lepidosauria > Squamata > Gekkonidae > Heteronotia > Heteronotia binoei. The sequence goes on from NC_083242.1 coordinate 10,647,491, forward strand.
ACAGCTGCTCTTAGATCTGCCGTGGAATGACCTGGATGATGGAAATGTTCTCCCACTGGTTTTTTTGTTATATTTTTAAATGGTGGATTTATGACAGTTTAGAAACTGACCTGCTTGTCTGATGCAGAGAGTGGAAGGACACTTGCTGACATTTGGTGGCAGATATAGCATTAGAAGACAAACCAGGGAATAAACCTGAGATGGCAGTAGCTGGAGTAGTTAGGTCCGAGTTGGGGCCGTCTAACAATTGTGTTATCAGAGTGGAGATGGGGACAGATGTTTGGAAGGGTATTGCAGTGGGTGAGAAGTCGTTTAAGGCTTGGAGGCTGTCTTTGGCCAGAAAAGGTTTGCCACCAAACACCTGTGAGAGACAAGTATCATGAAACAATTATATTTATACTGGATAGATGAAATGAAGAAGAGTTATTCATTTCTCTCCAGTATCCCCTTCATTAGAGTTTGAAGACATTTTCTACAATAATTTCATCAATAATACATAGTCTAGACGGCATATTTCATCAATACTACATGCTTGCTTTAACTTTAATGTGCCCAAATCTTCTTCTTCCTTCTCCTCTTCTTCTTCTTCCTCCTCCTCCTCTTCTTCTTCTTCCTCCTCCTCCTCCTCCTCCTCTTCTTCTTCTTCCTTCTCCTCCTCTTCTTCTTCCTTCTCCTCCTCTTCTTCTTCCTCCTCCTCTTCTTCTTCTTCCTTCTCCTCCTCTTCTTCTTCTTCCTCCTCCTCCTCCTCTTCTTCTTCTTCCTTCTCCTCCTCTTCTTCTTCTTCCTTCTCCTCCTCTTCTTCTTCCTCCTCCTCGTCTTCTTCCTCCTCCTCGTCTTCTTCTTCCTTCTCCTCCTCTTCTTCTTCTTCCTCCTCCTCCTCTTCTTCTTCTTCTTCTTCCTTCTCCTCCTCTTCTTCTTCCTCCTCCTCCTCGTCTTCTTCCTCCTCCTCGTCTTCTTCTTCTTCCTTCTCCTCCTCTTCTTCTTCTTCCTCCTCCTCTTCTTCTTCCTCCTCCTCCTCCTCTTCTTCCTCCTCTTCTTCTTCCTCTTCTTCTTCTTCCTCCTCTTCTTCTTCTTCCTCCTCCTCTTCTTCTTCTTCCTCCTCCTCCTCTTCTTCCTCCTCTTCTTCCTCCTCCTCCTCCTCTTCTTCCTTTCCTGAGATCTAATTCTCTTCAAATGCCAGTCTTTACTAGCACGGGTGGATTAATCCACTCTTTTACCAGGAAATGGCTGGTGGGATTACAAGAGTAAGGAGGGCTGGCCTTGCCCCTAGGCAAACTAGGCAATTGCCCGGGGCACTGGCCTTCTGGGGGCACTGAATTGGGTACCCCCGTGTGACTTTATGATGTTCTCAGTAGAGGTGTGGTGCCAGAAGTGAGCCTTGCCTAGGGTGCCGGGCAGTCTAGGGCCTGTCCTGAGAGCAGGGTTGCCAGGTTTGTGTGGGAACTACCTGGAGACTTTGGGGGTGGATCTGGGAGAGGAAGAGCTTTGGGGAGGGGAGGGGCCTCAGCCTGGTCCAGGGCCCTAGACTGCAGCCTGCCCTCCAAAGCAGCCATTTTCTCCAGGGGAGCTGATCTCTGCCAGCTGGAGATCTGTTGCAAAAGTGGCAGAGCTCCAGGTCCCACCTGGAGGCTGGCAACCCTATACAAGAGTAACCTTCTAGTCAAGTGACCCAGGTCTGAGCTGATCGGACCTCGCTTGGCCCAGGGCTGCATTCAATCCTGTTGGAATACAAGTTATGCACATTTCAGACATTATAGAGTTACCTGTTTGTTCACCTGAAAAAGGCAGATCCAAGCGGGCAGCTGTGTTGGTCTGAAGCAGCTGAACAAAGCAGGAGTCACGTTTCACCTTTAAGACCAACCCATTTTTATTTACAATGTAAGCTTTCGTGTGCTCTTAAGCACACTTCATCAAACGAGGAATCCAGCACAGTGAGCAAAGCCATACAGAGCTGAGCAGTGCCATACAGAGCTGGTAGGCAGTGGCCCAGAATGCAACATGGTACAGATTTAAGAACCAACGACAGTGAAGTAAAATTATCTGGTATGCAGGGGTTTAAAATGCACAATGGTACAATGACAGAATAGCAAAATTAACAAATTGAGCAACCCTTTGATCTGAGTAGCATGTATTGTATTGTAGCCTAAACCCAATTATGTACTGACTCTTCTAAGCCTGGGAAACATGTAAACATTGCATTGGTCAGACAGCAGGTTAGGTGTGAAAAGCTTAGATCTTGTATGCAGGCTGGATAGCCTGTCTTCCTGTCCCAAATGCTTTCAGGGAACAAGGACTGCTAGACAAAGAATTATAAACCGTAGCTATGTAGAGACCAGACGTATTTAGCCGTGCTAGTAAGCTAAGTTGTATTTCTTTTATCCCAAGTACCTTTTCCTGATGTTTTTCTAGTAAACTTTATTTCTTTCGTTAAGCTTAAGCCTTGTCTCCAATTATTGCCACTCCACACCTCTGAATTCAATCGTATTTCCCAACAAATCCCCAGCCCACCCCCTGCTAACCAGGCCTGCCAATGGCAGCCCACTTTGACTAGAAAATCATTATCCCCCACCCCCCACCCCCAAAAGCATATCAAATGCCCTAATTGTGAACTGGGATGGGCACCACCAGAGCTGGGATTCCCAAATCTGCTGAGAGCGAGATTCTTTTCTCCCCGGCCCCATAACTTCCTGCCCGCTTTTGTTCTTTCGAAAACGCAGCTTGCTCCTTTCTGATTCTATTAATCAGCCATGTGCAAACATGTGATTTGGGGTGTCCCATATATGCAGCTTCCTCAGCTGGACTTCTCCTAGCAAGTCCAGAGGCAGAGAGGGCTCCAAGCACGATGGTGCTGCGGGTAAGGGGAAAAAGAAAACTCATGCCCGGGGGGGTGCGTGGTTTCTATGCAGGGGCATTGAAAACTGGCTTGGGCATTGTGGTTTGAGTATCAGGCTAGGATCCAGGTTCCGATCTCCCAGCCCATTGTGGAAACTCGCTGGGTGATCCTTGGACCAGTTGCGCATGCTCGACCAAACCTACCTAAGAGGGTTGTTGAGAAGATAAAATGGAGATGGGGAGAGAATGTTGTGGGTCACTTTGGGTCCCCCAGTGGGGAGAAAAGTAAAGTATAAATCAGGGTGACCAAACTTGCTTAATGTAAGAGCCACATAGAATAAATGCCAGGTGTTTGAGAGTCTCATGGGATGAACGTCAGATGTTTGAGAGCTGCAAGACAAGGGAGGGAGGGAGGGAAGGAAGGAAGGAAGGAAGGAAGGAAGGAAGGAAGGAAGGAAGGAAGGAAGGAAGGAAGGAAGGAAGGAAGGAAGGAAGGAAGGAAGGAAGGAAGGAAGGAACTATCTGTCAGATAACACCCTATGGGACCTATGCAACTCCACAGAGCATGCAAGGCAGAGATGTTCCACCAGGCTTTTGGTTGAGGACAGTAATGGGTACCACTAGGGTTGCCAATCCCCAGTTGGGGGCAGGGGATCCCCCGGTTAGGAGGCCCTTCCCCACTTCAGGGTTATCAGAAAGTGATGTGGGTGTGTGCATGTGTGTGAAATGTCTGCTGGGCACTCTATTATACCCAGTGGAAACCTATTCCCATAGAGTCTAATGGAGAATTGATCTGTGGGTATCTGAGGCTCTTGGGGAGCTGTTTTTTGAGATAGAGGCACCAGATTTACAGCACAGCATCCTGTGCCTCTCCTCAAAATGCTCCCCAAGTTTTAAAAAGATTGGACCAAGGGGTCCAATTCAATGAGCCCCAAAAGAAGGTGCCCCTAGTCTTCATTGTTTCCAAATGGAGGGACGGCATTTAAAAGGAGTACGGTCCCTTTAAATGTGATGGCCAGAACTCCCTTTGGAATTCAGTCATGCCTGTCACATCCTTGCTCCTGGCCCCACCCCCAACGTCTCCAGATATTTCTTAGCAACCCTAGATACTGCTTTATCTGGCACTCCCTTTCCCCCACCCCACTTTGCTTTCTCTCACTGGTGGGAGAGTAACACTCACTATATTTATTTGGCACCCCGTGGTGTAGAGTGGTAAGTGGCAGTACTGCAGTCAAAGTTCTGCTTGCAACCTGAGTTCAATCCCGGCGGAAGCTGGATTCAGGTAGCCAGCTCCAGGTTGACTCATCCTTTTGAGGTCAGTAAAATGAGTCCCCAGCTTACTGGGAGGCAAAGCATAGGTGACTGCGGAAGGCAATGGCAAACCTCCACATAAAAACTGAGCAGGAGTCACGGTGCACCTTTAAGACCAACCAAGTTTTATTTAGAACGTAAGCTTTCGTGTGCTCTCCTAAGTAGTAGAAGAAGAAGACATTGGATTTATATCCCGCCCTCCACTCAAGAGTCTCAGAGCGGCTCACAATCTCCTTTATCTCCCTCCCCCACAACAGACACCCTGTGAGGTGGGTGGGGCTGAGAGGGCTCTCCCAGCAGCTGCCCTTTCAAGGACAACCCCTGCCAGGGCTATGGCTGACCCAAGGCCATTCTAGCAGCTGCAAGTGGAGGAGTGGGGAATCAAACCTGGTTCTTCCAGATAAGAGTCCGTGCACTTCACCACTATGCCAAACTGGCTCAGGTATTGATACCTGATCCCCTCGTCTGATGAAGTGTGCATAAGAGAGCACACGAAAGCTTACGTTCTAAATAAAACTTGGTTGGTCTTAAAGGTGCACCGTGACTCCTGCTTTGTTCGACTGCTTCAGACCGACACGGCTGCCCCCTTGGATCTCTCCGCATAAAAAGTCTGCCAAGAAAACATCGTGATCGGTGTTCCCTCTAAGCTGAGTCAGCGTGAGCGAGCTCACAGATTTTTAGCCTCCAGCTCACACATTGTTGTCTTAGCTCAGGCAGGCTGATGTCAGAGCAATGTTCCCTCCAAGCTGCAGAGCCTTGTGAGCAAAAATTCTACTTTGTGAGCCACTGGCATAAAAGCTGTGAGTTACTGGCATTGAAGCGGTGAGCGACTGCAGAAACCGTTGTGCGCTGAGGTCCTCCTTCCTGAGCTAAGATAAAAATGTGTGAGTGGGAGTCTAAAAATCTGTGAGCTCGCTCACGCTAACCCAGCTTAGAGGAAACGCTGGCCCAGACGGCACTAATTTGTGCAGTCGCTCACAACTTGAATGCCAGTAGCTCACAAAGTAGAATTTTTGCTCACAAGACTCTGTAGCTCAGAGGGAACATTAATCGTGATGTAAAGTCACCCCATGGGTTGGTAATGACTCAGTGCTTGCACAGGGGACTACCTTTACTTCTATTTATTTGGCGACATCCAGTACGATTTAATGTTAACCGATTGTTTCATTTATTTATTTCCTGTCATTCTTAAGTGCCCTGAGTCCTGTGAACTCGGGGAAGGGCAGTATATAAATGGCAATTATAAATCAAGCAATAAACTACCCATCTCATTTGCATCACAGGATCATGGTAAGAATCAGGGCTCTTTTTGTATCAGGAGCTCCTTTGCATATTGCATAGAGCCAGTTTGGTGTAGTGGTTAAGTGTGCGGACTTTTCTCGGGGAGAACCGGGTTTGATTCCCCACTCCTCCACTTGCACCTGCCGGAATGGCCTTGGGTCACCCATAGCTCTCTTCTCTGGGAGAACCGGGTTTGATTCCCCACTCCTCCACTTGCACCTGCTGGAATGGCCTTGGGTCACCCATAGCTCTCTTCTCTGGGAGAACCGGGTTTGATTCCCCACTCCTCCACTTGCACCAGCTGGAATGGCCTTGGGTCACCCATAGCTCTCTTATCTGGGAGAACCGGGTTTGATTCCCCACTCCTCCACTTGCACCTGCTGGAATGGCTTTGGGTCACCCATAGCTCTCGCAGGAGTTGTCCTTGAAAGGGCGGCTGCTGTGAGAGCCCTCTCAGCCCCACCCACCTCGCAGGGTGTCTGTTCTGGGGGAAGGAGATAATTGAGATTGTAAGCCGCTCTGAGTCTCTGATTCAGAGAGAAGGGCAGGGTATAAATCTGCAATTCTTCTTCTTCTTCTTCTTCTTCCTTCTTCTTCTTCTTCGTCTGTGAAGCCAAGCACTCCTGCTGTAGCCAATCCTACAAGAGCTTCCAGGGCTCTTCGTACAGGGCCTACTGTAAACTCCAGGAGGACTGGCTACATCAGGGGGTGTGGCCTAACATGCAAAGGAGTTCCTGCTACAAAAGCAGCCCTGGCGAGAATCAAACGGAGAAAAGGAGAATGTGATAAGTAGCTATGGGTCCCCGTTCAGGCGGAAAGCGATGTGCAAATGAAATAAATAAAATTATTTTTAAAAAAATATACAGATCCCAGAAAATGAATGCAAGCAAAATTAAGCTTCCCCCTCCCTTCAAGTCTGCACCAACAGGACTCGTGGCACCTAAAAGTCTCTCTGCCTTATTGTTGACACCGCCCTGTGATTTTCAGAGCCTTGGTGTGAAAGAGAAGCGAGGGAAGCGTTTAATGAGCTGTCCCGCTAGAACAGACACGAGGAGAGCAGCAGGCCCTGCGGAGACTGGAACTGGACGCTTTTTGAGGAAGTCTGTCACCCAAAAGGCGGGGGGTGGGGGGAGAGGAAGGTGGGTGTGATCAATGAGGCCCCGCATTTGTCAATGAAATGGGGTACAGTGGGCAGAGCTACATATCTCTGGGTGGGCAGTGGTTAAGAAAGCAAAGGTAGTTCTCTGTGAAAGCACCACTCCTTTCCAACTCTGGAGTGACATCACATCACGACGTTTTCACGGTTAAGCATGCAAAATAATACAAAGTTAGAATCCAGTGGCAAAAAATGGTACAGTTAACAAATCAAAAGAACAACCAGTTTGGTTTAGATACCATTTGTTGCGTTGGAAAACAGCAAAGTCAATAAACCCGTCAGCACTGAAGAGTGTTGGTGAGAGTGTCCCAAGGTGATAAATGCAGCCTGTTAATTGCTCTATAGCAGGGGTGGCCGAACTTGTTTTTTCTTCTCTTTTTCTCTTCTCTACCATGTAGACCTCCATCATCTAGGACAATATTTTAAGAGGAGAGCCAGGGGAAAGGGAGGCAATTGGCGAGTGGCTATTCTCCAGGGGTGCACAAGGCAGTAAACTGTCCCCATGGCGACCAGGCACTGGACAGTGGGAGACAAGGAGACAAGGCCTCAGAACTTGGAAGGGAAGCTGGTCCTGACCCTCCCAGTGGGTAATTCCTACAAAGGTCAGGTGGTAGCAGTGGGTTACTTGGGAGAGAGAAAAGAAGAGTGTTAAAAGAAAAGAAGAGTGGCGCAGAGTGTTAAAGCTGCAGTACTGCAGTCCTAAGCTCTGCTCACGACCTGAGTTCGATCCCCGGCAGAAGCTGGGTTTTTCAGGTAGTCGGCTCGTGGTTGACTCAGCCTTTCATCCTTCCGAGGTCGGTCAAATGAGGACCCAGCTTGCTGGGGGGAAAGCGTAGATGACTGGGGAAGGCAAGGGCAAACCACCCCATAAAAAAGTCTGCCGTGAAAACGTGAAAGTAACGTCACCCCAGAGTCGGAAACGACTGGTGCTTGCACAGGGGACCTTTCCTTTCCTTTCCCTCCACCCCAAATCTCAGAGTCAGAGCAGCTCACAATCTCCTTCACTTTCCTCCCCCACAACAGACACCCTGTGAGGTGGTGTCAGAACTCAAGAACTTCAAACGGATCCCATACTTAGTTACAAAGCTAGGATTTTATTGAAGAGAACTAGGTGCTGGAAAAGGCAAGATAACAGTAATGGCGAGAGCCAGCATCAGCTTGATTTTATACACGTAAAGCAAACATCTCACAAAGCCACAATTCACATTGTAGGGCGCAGCTGTCTTCTCACCATCACTATCAGTAGAGAGGATGCCTCCCTACTCCGAAGGCCATGCTGTTCGGCTTCAAAGGGTCCCAGTGTGAGAATATGCAGAGACAAGACATAATTCATTCTACAGCCCCAAATATTTTGGATACCAGTGGGGCAAGGTTAATTACTATTCAGGCACTCTGGGTTAAGCAAAGGTTACAACATGGAGTCAGTTTGGTTCAGTAACAATACAGCTCCAAGCCACAATAAAACTACCATACAGCATTGGTCACACTATAGAGGACCAGCAGCAAAGATACAAGTTCTGACATACTGCCCCCCCTAAGCGCCCCCTCCCGCGGGGCCGGCCTTGGGCTTGTGCGGGTACAGTAGGTGAAACTTTTTCAGCAGTTGCGGTGCCACTACATTCTGAGACTCGACCCACTCGTCACAGCTCGGGGGGAAGTGTTTCCACCTGATCAAATAATACAGTTTCCCCCGTTTGACTCTGGAGTCCAGGATCTCCTGGACTTCATGGTGACTCTGACCCCTCACTGTCGTCGGAGGGGGCGGTGGGGCCCTGGGATGGAAGGACGTAGCACCAGGGTCTTTCCGAAGCAAGCTGCAATGAAAAACAGGATGGATCTTACTTAGTGATTTGGGTAGTTCGAGTTCTACCGTTACTTTATTTATCACCCTTTTGATTTTGAAAGGTCCTAGGAACTTCAGTGCAAGTTTGCGGCAGGACTGGGGAAGGGGAAGGTTCTTTGTCGACAGGAAAACTGTATCCCCCACCTTCAGATCCCACTCCGGAGAGTGTTTTTTGTCAAACTGTTTTTTGTAGGCTTTTTTCGCTTCCTCCAGGTTTTCCTGAATTCCCTTCCAGCCTTCACGAAGTCCCTCCCACCATTGTTGGCATGATGTTGGCTGGGATGGGCTGGCTGGGAGGGCGAGCGTAGGGAACGGCTTGCCCTCGTAGCCATTGATGATTTGAAAAGGGGAGGTTTTGGTTGAGCTATGGAGGCTATTGTTGTAGCCGTATTCTGCAAAGGGGAGGAGATCTACCCAGTTGGACTGTTGGAAATTAATGAAACAGCGGAGGTATTGTTCTAGAAGGCCATTAACCCTCTCCGTCTGTCCGTCCGACTGGGGGTGGTAGGCAGAACTCAGTCCTTGCTCAATGCCAGCTAGTTTGCAGAACTCCCGCCAGAAGTTGGCAACGAACTGCGTTCCGCGGTCACTAATGACCTTGTCTGGGAATGAGTGTAGGCGTACAATGTGAGTGAAAAAGAGCTGGGCAAGTTTTTTGGCTGTAGGTAACTGTTTGCAAGGAATGAAGTGAGCCTGCTTTGAAAAGGTGTCGACTACGACCAAGATGACTGTCTTGCCCTGTGAGGGCGGGAGCTCTACAATGAAGTCCATGGAGACTACCGACCAAGGTCGGGTGGCTGTAGGGAGGGGAACCAGGTGGCCCGGAGGCTTGCCCCCCCTTCGTTTTGCCATGAGGCAAGTGGGACATGAGAGTACAAATTCTGAAACATCTTTTTTCATTTTCGGCCACCAGAATTGGCGGGTGAGCAAGTTGAGTGTTTTGACATAGCCAAAGTGGCCGGCCAAGCGACTTGAGTGGCAGCGGTCCAAAACCTCCTTCCTGAGGGGATCGGGCACATAGATTTTTTCATTATGTAACCAGAGCCCGTTCTCGGCCTTGACCAAGTTGGGGGGGCGGTCAGTTTCTTGTTTGTACTCTGAGAGGAACCGAGAAAGTAATTCTAAGTCCGGTGGGTTGGTCTGTTTACCGGAGCGGGTGGTGACCCCCCCCGCGATGGCTGAGGGGGAAATTAGTGAGTCCACCACCTCCTCCCTGAGACTGTCGTGTTGGGGCAGGCGGGAAAGGGCGTCCGCTAAAAAGTTCTTTGAGCCCGGGATGTGTTTCAACACAAAATCAAACTTAGCAAAGAAGCCTGCCCACCGGATCTGTTTTGCAGTCATTTTGCGACGCCCCGTGAGGGCTTCCAGGTTTTTGTGATCGGTCCAGATTTCGAAAGGGACTCTCGCTCCTTCAAGCCAGGAGCGCCAGGTTTTTAAGGCAAACATGACTGCAAATGCCTCTTTGTCCCAGACCGACCAGTTTCTTTGTTCATTGGAAAATTTCCTGGAAATATAGGCACAGGGTCGGAGCACCCCATTTTCTCCCCTCTGCATTAATATGGCTCCTACAGCGGCGTCGGAGGCGTCGCATTGGACCACAAAGGGCTTAAGTTCGTCAGGATGAGCCAGCACGGGTTCGGAGGTGAAGAGGCGTTTTAGCTCAGTAAAAGCTTTTTGACAGTCAGGCGTCCACGTTAGGCGTGCGCCGGGTTTTTTAGCCTCGTCACCCTTCCCTTTAGTTTTGAGGAGTTCTGTAAGAGGGAGCATGACCGTGGCGAACCCCTTTATGAAGTCGCGGTAAAAATTAGCGAACCCGATAAAACTTTGTAACTGCTTGCGGGTTCGAGGGGGTTCCCAGTCTAGCACCGCTTGGACCTTTGCGGGGTCCATGGACAATCCCTCCCCCGACACCCGGAAGCCCAAGTAATCCAGTTCGGTCTTGTGGAATTCACATTTTGACAATTTGGCATACAGTTTGTGTTTACAAAGGGTGCTTAACACTTTTCTGACCAAAGGCACATGAGACTTTAGATCTTGTGAATAGATAATGATGTCATCAAGGTACACCACCACCCCCTTGAACAGGAAGTCCCGCAGCACTTCATTAATAAAGTTCATAAAAACACCCGGGGCTCCCTGTAGCCCAAACGGCATGACAAGGTACTCAAATTGTCCCAGTGGGGTGTTGAAGGCTGTCTTCCACTCGTCCCCCTCTTTGATGCGGACGCGGAAGTATGCGTCTCGGAGGTCGAGTTTGGTAAATACTTTCCCCTTTGCTACGGTGTTTAATAAGTCCTTTATCAACGGGATCGGGTAGGCGTTGGACATGGAAATCCCGTTTATCGCACGAAAATCTGTGCAAAGCCTAAGAGACCCGTCCTTCTTCTTTCGGAACAGGACAGGGGCGGCATGGGGAGCTGTGGCGGGTCGAATAAAGCCACGCTTTAGATTTTTGTCCAAAAACTTTCGGAGTTCAGCTTTCTCCGCCCAACCCATGGAGTACAGTTTCGCTTTGGGAAGCTGCTGCCCTGGGATTAGCTCAATGGCACAGTCTGTAGGGCGGTGGGGCGGTAGCTCATCCGCTTCCTTCTCGCTAAATGCCAGCTTTAAGTCTCGGTACTCCTTGGGGATGGAGGCGACTTCCTCGAGTGTGAGGCACGCCCGCATGTTTTGGGGGGGAGCGTGCGGCCCCCACTCGGGGCGCCAGTGGTGATGCTCGCACCTCCAATCCGGGAACCGGACGAGCTGTTCCTCCCACCTTATGTCGGGTTGGTGGCGGGCGAGCCAAGCTGAGCCTACTACCACGTCGAAAGAGCAGGAGGGGGCGATTACGAAAGTCTCAATTCCCCAATGCTCCTCAGTCCCTACCGGGACCGCCTGAGTTTCTAAAGTACATGGTTCCCCTCTCATGGGCCCCCCGTCCATTTGCTGGAACTGCATCGGTTGTGGCAGGGGCGAAGTGGCTAATCCCAGCGCCTCAACTAGGCGGGGGGTGATCAAGTCCCTGTTACACCCTGAGTCGATTAGCGCTCGGGCGTGCATGAATCTCTTTAGGTTCGGGTTAAGGAGGGTGACGGCCATAAAAAGTAAACCCCCAGTTGCTCTCACCGTGAGGAGTGCCGGCTGTTGTTGGACCTGCTTTGCGGCACCCATTAAAGCAGGTCGCTGTCGTTTCCCGCCGACTCGGTATCGTCCGACTCCTCGGTCGATTCTTCGACTGCCGCCAGGCTGGTGGTAAAATCCTCGTCAGTCGCCAAGGAAGTGGCGACGGAGCCCCGACTGGGCTCCTTCGATCGGCTGCTCTTCTTCTTCTTCGGGCCCGGGGTGGTTGGCCGCGCCGTGGGTGGTGTGGATCCCGCTTTCCCAGGGCAGTTAGCAGCAAGATGATTTGGGTCCCCGCATTGGAAGCACTTGCGGGCGGGAGACGGGGTGGAGGTCGTCGGAGCCTTCTTCCCTTCAGGTTTAGTTGGGGTGTGTTTGGCTCCCTTCCTCGCTAGTTGCTGTCTCCTCATCCCCACGTGTTGGAGGTTGGTCTCCACTTCCCCGGCCAGTTGGATCCAGCCGACCAGCGTGTCGGGCCTTCCCTGACTGTAACAGCGGTCGAGGATGCTCGGATTCAACCCGTTGATGAACGCGGTGTATTTCATGACCTCGTTCCATCCCCTCGCTGCCGCACAGTACCCCAGGAATTCGGTGGCGTACTCGCGGGTGGAGCGGTTGCCCTGTTCGATGCGTTGGAGGGCCGCGACCGCCTTCTCCTCCCGCAAGGGATCTCCATACTGGCGGAGCATCGCGTGCAGGAACCCTGCCACGGTAGCTAATTCGGGCTTTCTTCCCATGAACAGCCCCACATACCATTTGCGGGCCGCCCCTCTCAGTCGAGACGCGATGTGGTACACTCGGCTGGCCTCGGTAGGGTAGTCGGCGCCCCAGTGGGTGAAAAACGTGTCGCACTGAATAGTAAAGTATTCCACGTCCTCCGGATTCCCGTCGAACGTAATCTTCAGCTCTCTTCCCCGTCCCTCGGCCCCTCCTGGCGCTCGCGGCGCCCCAGGCGGCGGTGCTGGGCCCGGTAGGGCCGGCGGGATCGGACCGGGTAGTGCAGGCGGCGCCGGGGCGGCCGGGGCCCCTGGTGCGGGCGGCGCCGGCGGTGCCGGGGCGGCCGGAGCCGGCGGAGCCGGAGGTGCCGGGGCCGCTGGGGCCGGCGGCGCCGGGGCAGCTGGAGCCTGCGGGGCGGGGGCCGGCGGGGCGACAGGCGGTTGCCCCAGTGGCAACACTCCATACGGTATCCCCAGGACCGCGGTTTGCAAAGTGCGGAGCTGGTCGTGGATAGCGCCCAGGTTCTGCTGCATCTCCTCGGCCATCGTCACGCGGGAACGGTGCACATCGCCGTGGATTTCCCGCACCCAATCGAATAATTCGTTGCGGAGGGTCCGGATCGGGTCTTCCCCCCCTCGGGGCTCCGTGCCCTCCGCCTGGCCCTCGTCGTCGTCTCCTGCCCCTCCTTCGCCCAACATGCTTCGATACCGCTGCTCCGCGGCGTCGATTGCTGCCGTGGACTTCCGCGGGCTCCAGGTTCGCGGGGCCGGGAAGGCGGCGTCGACCGAGAAGGGCGCTGGAACCTTAATTTTGCGTCGGACCCCCGTCACGTTTGGGTCGAGCGGCGGGTCCTCCGATGGGGTGGTGGGCTCTCCGTCGTCTGGTACTTTTGCCGCCATCGAGCCAAGCCTCCAGTACAGATAAGCCACGAACAATGGGATTACTGTTATAATGTCAGAACTCAAGAACTTCAAACGGATCCCATACTTAGTTACAAAGCTAGGATTTTATTGAAGAGAACTAGGTGCTGGAAAAGGCAAGATAACAGTAATGGCGAGAGCCAGCATCAGCTTGATTTTATACACGTAAAGCAAACATCTCACAAAGCCACAATTCACATTGTAGGGCGCAGCTGTCTTCTCACCATCACTATCAGTAGAGAGGATGCCTCCCTACTCCGAAGGCCATGCTGTTCGGCTTCAAAGGGTCCCAGTGTGAGAATATGCAGAGACAAGACATAATTCATTCTACAGCCCCAAATATTTTGGATACCAGTGGGGCAAGGTTAATTACTATTCAGGCACTCTGGGTTAAGCAAAGGTTACAACATGGAGTCAGTTTGGTTCAGTAACAATACAGCTCCAAGCCACAATAAAACTACCATACAGCATTGGTCACACTATAGAGGACCAGCAGCAAAGATACAAGTTCTGACAGGTGGGTGGGGCTGAAAGAGCTCTCCCAGAAGCTGCCCTTTCAAGGACAACTCCTACAAGAGCTATGGCTGACCCAAGGCCATTCCAGCAGGTGCAAGTGGAGGAATGGGGAATCAAACCCCGTTCTTCCATATAAGAGTCCACACACTTAACCACTACACCAAACTGGTTCTCCAAGTGTTGAGAAAACCTTGGATGGTAGGGTGGAACAGAGCCTACATCCAGAGCAGGCCCATTTTGCCACAGCAGAAAAGAATAAGAGTTGGTTTTATACCCTGCCCTTCACTCAGATTCTCAAAGCAGTTTACAATCTCCTTCCCTTCCTCTCCCACAACAGACACTCTGTGAGGGAGGCAGGACTGAGAGAACTCCAAGAGAACTGTGACAGACCCAAGGTCACCCAGCTGGCAGCATGTGGAGGAGGAGCAGGGAATCAAACACAGTTCTCCAGATTAGAGTCCGCCGCTCTTAACCACTACACCAAACTAACAAAGGTTTCTTTGTCTCTCAAGGTTTGAACCTGCTGGGACTGCTAGGTACTAGCTATGGAGTAAATTGTTGTTTCATTCTCACACGAGAAAATTCTTTCATAAGAGCCTGAAACAATGGCAGCAAAATGTCAAGTACATCATCTTAGAAAAACGGGTTCTTTTGTGAACAGGAAGGATTGTTCATACAGAAATGCTGTCCTTCGCTTCCCTTGCTTTTTATATAAAACGATTGCTTGTCTCTGAGTTGCTGTCGCATCTCAGCAAAGCAGAGACTCACAGGCACCGTGGCAAGGTCAGCAACAATGAGAGGATTGCTCAGTCGCAAAAGAGTCTTGTTTGAACAGAGCAAGATAACAGAGAAAGCCAGGGGTGGAATTCTAGCAGGAGCGCCTTTGCATATTAGGCCACGCACCCCTGATGTAGCCAATCCTCCAAGAGCTTACAAGGCTCTTTTTTGTGAGCTCTTGGAGGATTGGCTACATCAGTGGGGCGTGGGCTAATATGCAAAGGAGCTCCTGCTAGAATTCCACCCTTGGAGAAAGCTATATAGTGGGTTAACTGGTCTTCAGGACCAAGGACAGCTCCACGGGGATCAGAGAAGTTATTCCAAAGAATAAGCCTGTTGCAACTTGGGGTATACTGAAAGAGGTTTTAAAGAGGAAAGCCCTGGCTCAGAAGTAGGCACTATTGTACCCAGGGCTTTTTTTTGTAGCAGGAACTCTTTTGTATATTAAGCCCCACCCCCCCTGATGTAGCCAATCCTCCAAAAGCTTACAATAGGCCCTGTACGAAGAGCCCTGTAAACTCTTGGAGGATTGGCTATGTCAGGGGCGTGTGGCCTAATACGCAAAGGAGTTCCTGCTACCAAAAATGCCCTGATTGTGCCACACACTAGCCCGGAATCACTTATTTTGCCTTCTCTAACAGGGACCTCTAGGGAAGCAAAGAAACTTTGGTGGTTGGTGTCTTCACTCCTACATTACACCTAAAGGTCCAGTCTATCTAAAATAAAAGTAAAAGGTAAAGGTCGTCCCCTGTGCAAGCACCAGGTAGTTACTGACCCATGATGGAGACAGCACATCAAAACGTTTTTACAGGGTGGTTTGCCGCTGCCTTCCCCAGTCATCTACACTTTCCCTCCAGCAAGCTGGGGACTCCTTTTACCGACCTCGGAAGGCTGGAAGGCTGAGTCAACCTTGCTACCTGAACCCACAGATAAAGTCTGGCACACTTTCTTTCTGTTCCTCAGAGGGACCAGTGGAGAATTCCCCCGTGGTTTTGTTTCCAGTACATGGAAATCCAGCAGCCCAATTGCTGCTGCTTCTTCTTCTTCTTCTTCTTCTTCATCATCATCATCATCATCATCATCATCATCATCACCACCAATTATTTATTTATTAAATTTATAAACTGCCCTCCCCTGGAGGACTCAGTGCAGTACACATCATGAATTAAACATAAACCAATAAAACTATAAATAGAAAATAACAGATAAGACAATATAGTCCAGGGGTGGCCAAACGTGCCTAGTGTAAGAGCCACACAGGATAAACGTCAGACGTTGGAGAGTCACAAGACATGAACATCAAATGTTTGAGAGCCACAGGACAGAAGGAAAGTGAATGGGAGGAGGGAGGGAGAGGTGGAAAGAAAGCTAACTTTCAATGCTTGGTTTGGATAAGTGATTTAAAGAAACAAGTCGCTTCTCCAAGCTGGCCAGCAGGACAGCGGGAGCTTCGAGAGTCACACAATGTGTGTGAAAGAGCCACATGTGGCTCCCGAGTCAGTTTGGCCACCCCTGGTATAGTCTTTCCAGATACAAGAGGGCATAATGTACCTTCACTCTCAAAGATTTCAGGTTTTCACAGCTGGTAACATCATTAGGGTTTGTAGAATCTTTCGGGATCAAGTGCCGTGTTCTACTGGAGAAAGTTTTCCTTCCAGACGTTTCGTTCTCAGCTGCGGAGAACATCCTCAGTGGCGTTGCAGCCGGAGCAGGCGCTCAGACCTTCTTGGCTGCTGTGCATTGAGTGGGGCCAGGGCTGCCGGAGAGCTGCTATTTCTAGGCTGGAGGGGGTGTGATGAAAGGGCAATTGGTTTGTGGATGTGCCCATTGTTTGGTGGGGCTTCCTGGAAGGGTAGTGATAAGGAAACTGGCTGTTGAATGTGACCATTGTTCCATGTTAATTGCTGGGAGGGTTGGAAGGGGTTTGAAGATAAGGAAGATGGTTGTTGACTGTGCTGATTGTTCTGTGGAATTTGCTGGTTGTTCTGAGACTTTCTGCAATTTATAGTCTGTAGGGTGTTTTGCAGAGCTGGGTACCAAGATTGGTGGATGAAAATGCCTTCTTCCTCTCTGTTAAAATTGTGCTGGTGTTTGTAAATCTCAATAGCTTCTCTGTTCAGGCGGGTATGATAATGTGAGACCGTAGAAAGGACTTCAGTTCTTTCAAAGTGGATGAAAGTACCTTCACTCTCTCCGTAGGGTGGATCGCATGCTGGGATTGTTAAGGCCAGGTGGAACGATGGTTTGGGGTTTTTTTTTAAATGTTGCTGCCCTCAATTGTAGGCTGTTTCATTCTGTTGCTCTGTCTTTTTCTCTCCCCTCCCCTCCACAGTTTGAAGCCTCGTTCCCAGATGGGCTGTGTCCTGGCTGGAACATGAGAGTCAAAGGTGAAACCAGTTCCCAGGCAAATGAGTAAGGCCATCGTTTCAAGCTGCTTCGCTGTAGGGTGGGGGCAGGGGCTCGACGGTAGAGAATTTGCTCTGTCGGCAGAAGGTCCCAGGTCCAATCCCTAGCATCTCCAGCGGAAAGGATCCAATAGAAGGTAATATGAAAGACCTGGATTTGAGACGCCGGAGAGCCGCTGCAAGTCCGAGAGGGCAATACTGACCTTAGTAGACCAAGGCAGTTTTGTGCATTCTTACACTCAAGCAGAACCTTCTTTAAGGCCCTCAGTTTAGAGGCCCTCCCCCTGCTTCAGGGTCATCAGAAAGTGGGGGGAGGAGAGGGAAATGTCTGCCAGGCACTCCGTTATTCCCTATGGAGACCATTCCCATAGGGTACAATGGAGAATTCATCCGCAGCTATCTGGGGCTCGGGGGACTGTTTTTTGAGGTAGAGGCATCATATTTTCAGCATAGTATCCGGTGCCTCTCCTCAAAACACCCCCCAAATTTCCAAAAGATTGGACTAGGGGATCCAATTCTATGAGCCCCAAAAGAAGGTGCTTCTATCCTTCAATGAAGGGAAAGCATTTAAAAGGAATGTGGTCCCTTTAAATGTGATAGCCAGAACTCTCTTTGGAGTTCAATCATGCTTGTCACAACCTTGCTCCCAGCGCCACCCTCCATGTCCCCTGGTTCCACCCCTAAAATATCCTGGCTCCACCCCCAAAGTCTCCTGGCTCCACCTGCAAAATCTCCTGGCTCCACCCCCAAAGTCACCAGATATTCCTTGAACTGGGCTTGGCAACTCTCCCTCTTTTGTAGGTTTCAGATCAATTTCCTCTGCGGTGCAGATGAGCAGATCGCGTTCCACTTCAACCCTCGCTTCAAAGACTCTGTGATCGTCTGCAACTCCTTCCTCGACAACCAGTGGGGGCAGGAAGTGATGGCGGACACCTTTCCACTAGAAGCCAAGCATCCTTTCCAGGTAACTTCAAACCTCTGAACGCCTTCCTGGTACACACAAAACCATGCAATGCCCGGTGTAGCTCAAAAGAATCTTGTTGAGAAAACTGCATGCTGGGCTGCAAGCCTGTGGGAAGTGAGGCATGGGTCCCAACAGAAGAAGAAGAAGACCGCAGATTTATTCCGCCTTCACTATCAACGGAGGCCCAGATAACAGCCACTGCCAAGTCAGCATTTTTCCATCTGAGGCGGGCGAGGCAGTTGGCTCCTTTCCTAGAGCGTCAGGACCTAGCAATGGTGATCCATGCGACGGTCACCTCAAGACTGGACTACTGTAACGCTCTCTACATGGGGCTGCCTCTGTGCCGGACCCGGAAGTTACAGCTAGTGCAGAATGCGGCGGCCAGGCTGCTACTTGGTCTCCCAAGATGGGAGCATATACGGCCGGGGCTGCGCGGACTGCACTGGCTGCCGATTGTATACCGGATCCAGTACAAAGTGCTGGACATTACCTTTAAAGCCCTATATGGCCAAGGACCGACTTACCTGAGGGACCGTCTCTCCCCATATGAGCCCCAGAGAGCACTGAGGTCAGTAGGAAAAAACAGATTGACTATCCCTGGGCCAAAAGAAGTTAAACTTCAAAACACCCGCACTCGGGCCTTTTCCGCCGCAGCCCCACACCTCTGGAATCAGCTCCCAGAGGAAGTACGGGCCCTGCGGAAGTTAGACCAGTTCCGCAGGGCCTGCAAGACTACCCTCTTTAAACAATGACTGAATTATGGGTGCACAACAAAGGAAACGCCAAAATGGTCTGGTCTAGGGATCCACCACCACTACACCATCTGACAGACATAGCGTCAAACAATAATGTTTACTGCCAAACTTAATAGTGTTAGATTTAGAAATGTTTTTATTAATTATTGATTGGTTTTAATGTGATTTTAATGTCTTATTATTGTATTGTTCACTTTTAA
The DNA here is from genome assembly GCF_032191835.1 of Heteronotia binoei. Classification (NCBI taxonomy): domain Eukaryota; kingdom Metazoa; phylum Chordata; class Lepidosauria; order Squamata; family Gekkonidae; genus Heteronotia; species Heteronotia binoei. Next base: position 10,666,270 of record NC_083242.1, read on the forward strand.
ATGTTGTTAGCCGCCCTGAGCCTGCTTCGGCGGGGGAGGGCGGGATATAAATAAAATTTTACTTTACTTACTTACTTTATACCCCACCCTTCTCTTTGGATCAGAGCCTCAAAGCGGCTTACAATCTCCTTTATCTTCCTCCCCCACAACAGACACCCTGTGAGGTGGGTGGGGCTGAGAGAGCTCTCCCAGAAGCTGCCCTTTCAAGGACAACTCCTACGAGAGCTATGGCTGACCCAAGGTGATTCCAGCAGCACCAAGTGGAGGAGTGGGCAATCAAACCCAGTTCTCCCAGATAAGACTCTGCACACTTAACCACTACACCAGATCGGAGCAGATAGTGGTAGAACACCAAGGGATTTCCCCATGAGGATTACATTGAAGGTGGTGGAGAACCAGATTCTAACCAAGGACCAAGTGCTATGGAAAACAGGAGCCAACGTCAGGACTAGGTAGACAGTCTACTCGAATAAATAGTAGTAGAGAGAAGTTCAAACACAGCGAGGGCCAAGACTAGGAACTAGGTGAGCACACCCAAAGGGAAAGATGGGGAAACTCCCAAGTAGGAAGAAACAGGATGGAAGAATGGGGCAAGCTCTAGGGGTAGCTTCTGGTCATCGTGTCATGTTCCCCTTTGGCTGTGGGTTCCCAGGTTGGAGTCCTCACTCAGGCACCCCTTCTCAGGTCCACTCAGCAGAGACAAGCTGGCTCAAAACGCCAGCCATTTATTTGTAAGGAGACAACGCCCACCAGCGACAACTTCGGCCAACATACAAAACTGGAAACTGAAACAAGAGCTCCACCCAGTAGGACCAAACCAAATCACACAGATATGAGGGGAGGAGCAGACTGTTCCATTACACACATACAATACAATATACCACAATCAGGAAGTAGTGATGTTGCCTGCTGGTGAGAAAGTGATGGCACTTTTCTCCCTTTCTCACAATACAAGAACTCGTGGGCATTCAATGAAATTGCTGAGCAGTCAGGTTAAAACAGATAAAAGGAAGTACTTCTTCACCCAAAGGGTGATTAACATGTGGAATTCACTGCCACAGGAGGTGGTGGTGGCTACAAGCATAGACAGCTTCAAGAGGGGATTGTATAAAAATATGTAGCAGAGGTCCATCAGTGGCTATTAGCCACAGTGTGTGTGTGTGTGTGTGTATTGGCCACTGTGTGACACAGAGTGTTGGACTGGATGGGCCATTGGCCTGATCCAACATGGCTTCTCTTATGTTCTTATGTGACACAGAGTGTTGGACTGGATGGGCCACTGGCCTGATCCAACACGGCTTCTCTTATGTTCTTTTTTGTCATCAAGAGCACCAGGCTCCCAGTACAACTACCAGTAAATCTCAGTTGCTTTCCCCTTGCCTACCTAAACAAGAAGTTCTCCATTGCAACTGTTAGGTATTCTTAGCAGAGTAATGCAGAAAGCACAAAACAGTCAGCAACAGGCGTTTCACTTTAGCAAACTAATCTTTACTCATCTAGTGAGGAAAGGGTAACTCGAAGTTCTACAAAACAAGAAAAGGATTTAACATCCTATCTGTCTTCTCTAACTACACGTTGACTCTCTGAGATCTAAACAGCAACTGGTATGGAGATCTAGGGACTTGAACAAAGGATTGTAAAACTGTAACCCAATGCTTTCTCCCTAGACCGTTCCCAAATTAGAGTTTTCCAACGCAGGTTAATATGCATATTGACACCTAGCTTCTGGTGGGAGATACGTGCAGAGTTGCTCATTGGTCCTACCACTAAACTAGCTAAGCATCAGCATGCATAAACAATTAACTCATGACTTCAGGAAATGAAGTTGCCAAAACTTAGCAACATTACTAATTCAGAAACAAACCTCAGTGTTGGGGACACTTGTTTAGCACAGTGCATGGGCTAATGCACCCCGTGGCGCAGAGTGGTAAAGCTGCAGTACTGCAGTCCAAACTCTCTGCTCACGACCTGAATTCGATCCCAGCAGAAGCTGGATTCAGATAGCCGGCTCGAGGTTGACTCAGCCTTCCATCCTTCCGAGGTCAGTAAAATGAGGACCCAGCTTGCTGGGGGGAAAGCGTAGATGACTGGGGAAGGCAATGGCAAACCACCGCGTAAAAAGTCTGCTGTGAAAACGTCATGATGCGGCATCACCCCAGAGTCGTTAAAGGTCATTTGGTGATATTTGACAATGGTTAATTCTTAAAGAAACTATATATGGATTACAGTTTAAAAAAATAGGATTATTGGATTATAACTTTTTCGTTTCCTTGCTAATGATTAAGAAGAACTACTATGAAGATGAATTATAGCTATAACCTTGGGGGGGGTTATGGAAGAAAGATTCTTTAACAGATAAGAGTTTATTACCTTATAACAAACTAAGTTAAATAGTAATATGGAGACGTTTGTTAAGGGGGTCGGCAATGCTGGGGGGGCACCAAAAGGGGGGGGTGGAGAAAATGTTATATATGTGTATTAACACTTAATGACAAATGATAATATGTCATTACAATATATTACATTATAATAAATTGTTTTAAACCACCCCAGAGCTGGAAACGACTGGTGCTTGCACAGGGGACTATCTTTTATTTTGGTTTACCTTTATGGGCCCTACTGCGGTCGGGTATGCATTAACCAGAGACTGTGGCCTCTTTGTTTTTAGATTGAAATCTCCTCTGACCAAGACTACTTCCATGCTTTTGTGAACGACAGCAAAGTCCTTCAATACGAGCACCGGCAGAAACAGCTCTCGGACATCTCCAGAATGCAGATTCTGAACGACATCCACATTTCCTCCGTGGAGTTCACCAGACGTGGTCTCTACTAACGGGCGAAGCAGAACCGAAACCAGCAGATCAAACGGTTATCCCGTCTCATTGTCAAATTCCTGCTTGCCACCCAGTCCTCTATGTTCCCCCCAAGCAGAATTCCTGGCCAGGGGTGGAATTCAAACTCAAGACGTACCATGAAGTGAGTACCACACACCCCAACCATAAAAACAGATGCATGTGCAAAGCCAGCAACGCTGTAGCATATTCAATATTTTGTGTGTAATCTTTTGATTAATATTTAAAAAATAAACCAAATTTGATTTTCTCAGTATTTCTACGGTTTTCCGTTCAACCAAGTCAGAGAGAAGGTTAAACAGTAAAAAACTGATGCAAGAAAATGGTTCCACAGGACTCTGAGAGAGCAATTAATGGGGAACAGTGTTCCCTTTAAGCTGAGTTAGTGTGAGATGGCTCGCAGTTTTTTAACCTCCAGCTCACACATTTTGGTCTTAGCTCTGGAAAAATGGCCTCAGAGCAAACTAGTTCATGCAGCAGTTCATAGCTTTAAGAAGAAGAAGATTTTGGATTTATATCCCACCCTATACTCTGAATCTCAGAGCGGTCACAATCTCCTCTACCTTCCCCCCCCCTCCTACAACAAACACCCTGTGAGGTAGGTGGGGCTGGGAGTGCTTTTACAGCAGCTGCTCTTTCAAGGACAGCTTCCATGAAAGCTCTGGCTGAGCCAAGGCCATCTCAGCAGGTGCAAGTGGAGGAGTGGGGAATCAAACCCGGTTCTCCCAGATTAAAGTCCGCGCATTTCACCACTACACCAAACTGGCTCTCAAGGGTGTTTAATCAAGGTTTAATCAAGGGTGGAATTCTAGCTGGAGCTCCTTTGCATATTAGGCCACACCCCCCAGGATGTAGTCAATTCTTCAAGAGCTTACAAGGCTCGTTTTTGTAAGCTCTTGGAGGGTTGGCTACATCACGGGGGTGTGGCCTAACATGCAACAGAGCGCCTGCTAGAATTCCACCCTTGATTAAAGCTATGAACTGCTGCATGAATTAGTTTGCTCTGGGGCCATTTTTCCTGAGCTAAGACCAAAATGTGTGAGCTGGAGGTTAAAAAAAAAAGAAAAGCTGGAGATGGCATGCCAGCCGGCAAAAAAAAGGCACGAAAATGGCCAGGGCTCGGGGAACTGAGATAAAAGAGGAATAGTGTGAAATGGCTAGCTTCAAACACGGAACCATACAGGAGCTAAAATCATGTGTTTGAAATGCCCATCCTTGTCCCGGAATACTCCAGGGCGGCTCAATACCGATTCTCTCCTGGTTTCCGTTGGTAAGCGTGAAAAGGGCCACACAATTGTTACACAGTCACAACTGTTACACGGCCGCATGAGAAGACGAGACTCATTGGGAAAGACAATAACGCTAGGAAACTCGGAAGGCAGCAGAAAAAGCGGAAGACCCAACAGGAGATGGATGGACTCAGCCAAGGAAGCCACAGCCCTCCGTTTGCAGGACCTGAGCAAGGCTATTAGAACAACAGGATGTTTCAGAGGTCATTAATCCATAAGGTCACCATTAGTTGGAAGCAATTTGACAGCCCATAATACAACACCTATGAATTAGACTAGCCCAAGGCTGGCCAAACGGTGGCTCGAGAGCCACGTGTGACTGTTTCACAAATATTCTGTGGCTCTTGGAGCCCCCGCTGCCCTGTCAGCCACCTTGGAGAAGACATCTATTTCTTTAAACCACTGGGCGGCTTGGAAGATGGACTTAAATTTATTTATTTATTTATTACGTTCAATTTATGTCCCGCCCTCTCCGCAAGCGGACTCAGGGCGGCTCACAACATTATACAATACCATCAATCCAATAGAACATATAAAACCATAATTTACTTATTTCAGTTTTAAAACCATTCTGCGGCGCTGCTTCAGTACAATATAAGCGGTATTGAATTCTCGACTGTGATCGCCAGCATTCTATATGATGTCCGGTGGCAGCCCTTTTTCAATCAAACAGCAAAAGCCTGCTTAAACAATTCGGTCTTACAGGCCCTGCGGAACGCAGACAAATCCCGCAGGGCCCTTATGTCTTCTGGAAGGGTGTTCCAAAGTTCTGGTGCTGCCACCGAAAAAGCCCTGGATCTTGTTACACATAACCTGGCTTCTTTTGGCCCAGGGGCGGACAGCAAATTTTTTGTCCCTGATCGTTGCTTTAAAGTTGCTTTCTTTCCACCTCTCCCTCCCTCCCTCCTCCCCATCAATTGTCCTTCCTTCCTGCCTGCCTGCCTGCCCACCCTCAGACATCTGACGTTCATGTCTTGCGGCTCTCAAACATCTGACATTTATCCTGTGTGGCTCTTTCATTAAGCAACTTTGACCACCCCTGAACTGGAGAGCCTCTTGCATCTGAAACAATGCAGAATGCTTTTAGATCTCTTGTCCATCTCACAGAGGATTCCCCATTGTTCCTACACAGAGAAAGATCAGTTTTAAGGTCCAGTTGTTACAAAGGCAGAGACTGTGGGTTATCTCATCCCTTGGAATCGACCAAGTCACGCTCCATAAAGCCCATCAGCATCGGCCTCCTAAAACATATCAAAGTGTCTTTCTGTGTTTTTGTTTTGTTTTGTGAGGCTGGATAAAATTGCTCGTTTTATTGTTCCCCGCAGGGAAGTTTTATGGTCGTGCAGCGGCGACAGTTCGAATGTTTTGCTCTTATGTGGCTAGAAGAGACTCAGGTCGGATTCTCCAGCCCTAAATAAATGCTTTGGGATGCCTGGCCCTATTCCTGTGAAACAGCCTCTGCAAAGAAAGCAAACAGAGCCAGTTTGGTGTAGTGGTGAAGTGCGCGGACTCTTATTGAGGAGAACCGGATTTGATTCCGCATTCCTCCACTTGCACCTGCTGGAATGGCTTTGGGTCAGCCAGAGCTCTCACAGGAGTTATCCTTGAAAGGGCAGCTTCTGGGAGGGCTCTCTCAGCCCCACCCACCTCACAGGGTGTCTGTTGTGGGGGGGGGGGAGATAAAAGAGATTGTGGGCCGCTCTGAGACGCTGAGATTCAGAGTGGAGGGCGGGATATAAATCCAATATCGTCATCATCAAAAAGGGCCATTGGTGGGGGGATGCAGCCAGTGAAATAAAAAAGGAACTGTCACGTGGACAAAAAGAAAAACCCGGCTGTTCAGAGAAACAGGCCGCTCCTCCAAGACCTTTGCTTCCCACCCTCTGCACGAGAGTCAAAGATTTGAACCCATTTACCATCTGCCCAGAGAAATGCAAGCTGAGAACTGGCTGTTTTCACAGTCTTTGTCCTTTGATCTGGGGACTCATGCCAACCACTCTGGACTCCAATTGCTTCCCCCAGAGCCCAAGACGGTGTTTAAAAGCAGCCCTTGTGGGGGGTTTTCCAGATACAACCGACCGTTTCTTTACTCATTCCCACTCACCCCCCCACCCCCGACAGTTAAAGTGCAACTATATTAAAAAAAACATTGCTGAGTTGGGTTGAAGGGGGGAAAAGTTACTAGTAAAATGCTTCTTATGCAGAGTGCTCTGTGAACACACAAAGCTGTGTATACTGAGTCAGCCCCTTATTATATTATTATTATTAGCAATAGAATAATTAACAGGCATTCTCACATTCTGACGTGTTACTGTTTTATTGGTTTCCCGTGCTAATGCAACCCGCAGATCAAAGGTTTTCTGAATTTGTTAATTTTACTGTTCTGCTATTGGATGTCAACTTTGTACCACTTTGCATTCTAAACCCCACCGGTTATATGTAGCTCTGCTTACTGTACCTCATTCCTTGTCTGAAGAAGGGTGCATGCCCACGAAAGCTTACATTCTGAATAAAAGTTTGTTGGTCTTAAAGGTGCTACTGAACTCCTGCGAAGAAGAAGAAGAAGACATTGGATTTATATTCCTCCCTATACTCTGAATCTCAGAGCGGTCACAATCTCCTTTACCCACCCATCCACCCCTCACAAAAGACACCCTGTGAGGTAGGTAGGACAGAGAGAGCTCTCCAGGAAGCTGCCCTTTCAAGGACAGTTCTGCAAGAGTTAAGGCTGACCCATGGCCATTGCAGCAGCTGCAAGTGGAGGAGGGGGGAGGGAATCAAACCCGGTTCTCCCATAGAAGATTCCGCACACTTAACCACTACACCAAACTGGCTCTCTACACCAAACTGACTCTCCTGAGCCAGCCCCTTTGTTTTCCACATGTGTTTTGCACCCTCTTGTGGCCAATTAGCTATCAAACACCTTTCTTTCAGCCTTTCTCCCCCTGTGGTTTCAATCTGCAGAGAGATATGCTGCAAATAGAGCTGATATCTGCGGGTATCTGGAGCTCTGGGAGGGGTTGTTTCTTGACGTAGAGGCACCACATTTGCAGCATAGCATCCAGTGCCTCTCCCCAAGATACCCTCCAAGTTTCAAAAGGATTGGACCAGGGAGTCCAATTCTATGAGCCCCAAAAGAAGGTGCCCCTATCCTTCATTATTTCCAATGGAGGGAAGGCATTTAAAAAGTGTGCAGTCCCTTTAAATTTGGTGGCCAGAACTCCCTTTGGAGTTCAATTATGCTTGTCACAACCTTGCTCCTGGTTCCACCCCCAATGTCTCCCAGCTCCACCCCCAAAGTCTCCCGGCTCCACCCCCAAAGTCTCCCGGCTCCACCCCCAAAGTCTCCTGGCTCCACCCCCCAAAGTCCCCAAATATTTCTCGAATTGGACTTGGCATCCCTACTCTGAATGTCTCTTGCCTTGAAAGCCTGACAGGGTTGCCGTAATTCAATTCTGACTTGCTTCCCAAAACAGTGTGAAAGGGTACTCTGAGAGAATCGCCAAAAGATCACAAGTAATTATTAGAACTTGGGCTTTTTTTGTAGAAAAAGCCCAGTGGGAACTCATTTGCATATTGGGCCACACTCCCTGATGCCATGCCAGCCAGAAGTGCGTTCCTGGGTATTCCTGCTTAAAAAAACTAGCACTACCCTTCCTTTCATACACAACCCCACTAGGCACTGAGAGCCAGTTTAGTGTAGTGGTTAAGAGCTGAGTAGAGTAGAGCCCCGTGGCGCAGGGAGTTAAAGTTGCAGTACTGCAGTCCTAAGTTCTGCTTACAACCTGAGTTCGATCCTGGCGGAAGCTGGGTTTTCAGGTTGACTCAGCCTTCCATCCTTCCAAGGTCAGTAAAATGAGTCCCCAGCTTGCTGGGGGGAAAATGTAGATGACTGGGGAAGGCAATGGCAGACCACCCCGTAAAAAAGTCTGCCGTGAAAACGTTGTGAAAGCAACATCACCCCAGAGTAGGAAACGACTGGTGCTTGCACAGGGGACCTTTCCTCCAAGGGTAACCTTAAATGGAACTCTGTCTGGGGCAGTGATGCTCTGTATTCTTGGTGCTTGTGGGGCCACAGTGGGAGGGCTTCTAGTATTTTAGCCCCACTGATGGACCTCCTGTAGGCACCTGGGAAACGACTGGTGCTTGCAAAGGGGACCTTTCCTTTCCTTAAGAGCAGTGGACTCTAATCTTTAGAACCAGGTTTGTTTCCCCTCCTCTCCACATGCAGCTGCTGGTGTGACCTTGGATCAGTCCAGGGGTGGAATTCTAGGAGGTGCTCCTTGGCATATTAGGCCATGCCCCCTGATGTAGCCAATCCTCCAGGAGCTTACAAAAAAAAGCCTTGTAAGCTCTTGGAGGATTGGCTACATCAGGGATGTGTGGCCTCATATGCAAAGGAGTTCCTGCTAGAATTCCACCCCGGGTCAGTCACAATTCTCTCCGAGCTGTTCTCTCAAAGCTCTCTCAGCCCCACCTACTTCACAGGATGCCTGTTGAGGGGAAAGGATGGAGAGAAAAGAAAATCCGAGAGAAGGGCAGGTATAAATCCAACTCTGCCTCTTCGCCGACCGCAGAGCAGAGAAAGGCTGCATCACTGCAGCTAGCCGAAGACAGAGTCTGTAGAAGAAGCCAGCCTGTGGTCTTTAGGAAATGCTATAAGCTCTGTTCATTCCTTCCCCCTCCCCCGCAGCGTTATGTACAAAATGTACTGGCTATGCCGTTTTTCCCACAGGTATGTTCTCTGCTACTTGGCTGGAATGAACAATCCATTCCGCAATACTCAAACGCTCCCACTAGAGGGCAGTGGAACCGCCTATGAACGAATAGCAACCGCGTTGCTTCTCTTCCGAGGAATTTCCACATTTCTGCTTGTTTGTTTTCCAACAAGTAAAAAGGCAGTCCCCTCTGCAAGCACCAGTCGTTTCTGACTCTCGGGTGATGTTGCATCACGACTATAATATAGTGGATTCAGTGCAAGGAAGAAGCGAGGTGGTAGTGATCATAGCTCTTTTATTAGGTACATCATCATACTTAAAAAAAGGACAAGGTAGTCCCCTGTGCAAGCACCAGTTGTTTCCGACTCTGGGGTGACGTCTCATCACTATGTTTTCACGGCAGACTTTTTTACAGGGTGGTTTGCCTTCCCCAGTCCTCTACATCCCCCCCCCCCCCAGCAAGCAGGGTCCTCATTTTTCCGACCTCGGAAGGATGGAAGGCTGAGTCAACCTGGAGCCGGCTACCTGAAAACCCAGCTTCCGCCGGGATCGAACTCAGGTCGTGAGCAGAGCTTTGGACTGCAGGAGTGCAGCTTTAACACTCTGTGCCACGGGGCTCTTTCACAGCGTCATATAGGGCTGCACTAAAAAGACTGACTACTGGACCACTCAGGGTTCCCACGCAAGCACGTTATTGGACCATTCAAACCAGCAGGGGGGCCGTGATTGGAGCAGGGCAGCAGGGATTTGGATCTTACTGCCTGTTGTTCCCGAGTCCCCACACTCAGGCCTACAGGCTCCAATAAGCCAGGCAGGAACGCCATTAAATAAACACATTCAGATCACCTACACAACAACGTTTTCACAGCAGACTTTTTTTACAGGGTGGTTTGCCATTGCCTTCCTCAGTCATCTATGCTTTCCCCCCAGCAAGCTGGGTCCTCATTTGACCGACCTCAGAAGGATGGAAGGCTGAGTCAACCTGGAGCCGGCTACCTGAACCCAGCTTCTGCTGGGATCGAACTCAGGTCATGAGCAGAGCTTAGGACTGCAGCTTTTCCACTCTGCGCCACGGGGCTCCTTTTCAAACAAGCCCCCAAGCTTTAGTCCTTTGCTTGGTACATTTTTACCCTGTCGTTCCTACAACCTGCCCATTAGCCACACAACAACCCTGCAAGGAAGATTAAGCGGAGAGAGGCTGACTGGCCTGAGATCAGTAGGAATTCAAAACTGGGTCGACCAGATCCTAGTATGACACTCTGACCGCTACCGGCTTTCATTTTGCGATGAAAGGAAGGAAGGAAGGAAGGAAGGAAGGAAGGAAGGAAGGAAGGAAGGAAGGAAGGAAGGAAGGAAGGAAGGAAATAGACGGGAAGGGAGAAATGGAAAGGAACAAAATAATATTTGGGTCCTGGAGAAACTGTTGCCTCTGTGAGCTCGCTGCCGCTGTGCTTTCATCAAAGTTGGTTGCACAAGTGTGCTTGTTGCACAGAAAAACAGTGAAGGCAGCATGGACTCATGAATTCAAGAAGAAGACCATGACGGGCTCAAGTGCAGAATGGGCAGTAATCTCAGACCGATTTCCCAGTAGCCTTATGCTGCTCTCACGTTCCTCTTCCGTCGGATTTCACACTATCTGCCGCGGGGCTGCAACTAGCTCCTGCTGAATTCACAACCTGCTTCTAGGTCAGTAGCGTCTGCTCAGACTGGCATCAGCTCTCCAGGGTCTTGAGAGCCAGTTTGGTGTAGTGGTGAAGTGTGCGGACTCTTATCTGGGAGAACCGGGTTTGATTCCCCACTCCTCCACTTGCACCTGCTGGAATGGCCTTGGGTCAGCCATTGCTCTGGCAGAGGTTGTCCTTGAAAGGGCAGCTGCTGGGAGAGCCCTCTCAGCCCCACCCACCTCACAGGGTGTCTGTTGTGGGGGGAGAAGATATAGGAGATTGTAAGCTGCTCTGAGTCTCTGATTCAGAGAGAAGGGCGGGGTATAAATCTGCAGTCTTCTTCTTCTTCTTCTTCTTCTTCTTCTTCTTAAGTCCCCATCTCTGGCACCTTTCGCCAGCTGTTAGGCATAGCTGGGCAACTCCACTAATAAATAAAACATTCATTCTAGATTTTTCTCTCTACTGAACGGGAGTGGAGGCCAAAGTCATAATTCTAGGAGAGAAAAAAACCCAAAACACAAAACCCCTCTGAGGTCTGCCCTGACTTTGGTAATGTAAAATATGAGTTTCTCTTTCATCCGGCTCCCTGCCTGGCCTCATGACGTGTGTACTCTGAGAGCCAGGGGAGACAGTGCCAAGCGACTACCAACTTTTAAATTTTCAAACAGTTCTCTCTGTGATGTCCCAGTAGCTTTTGGTTCCTCTACGCCAGGGGTGGCCAGACCTGCTTAACATAAGAGCCACATAGAATAATCACCAGATTTTTGAGAACTGAAAGACATGAATGTCAGATGTTTGAGAGCCGCAAGACCGGGAAGGAGGGAGGGAGGGAGGGAGGGAGGGAGGGAGGAAGGAAGGAAGGAAGGAAGGAAGGAAGGAAGGAAGGAAGGGAGGGAGGAAGGGAGGGAGGGAAGGAAGGAAGGAAGGAAGGAAGGAAGGAAGGAAGGAAGGGAGGGAGGGAGGGAGGGAGGGAGGAGGGAAGGGAGGGAGGGAGGAAGGAAGGAAGGGAAGGAGGGAAGGAAGGGAGGGAGGGAGGGGAGGGGGGAGGAAGGAAGGAAGGAAGGGAGGGAGGGAGGGAGGGAGGAAGGGAGGGAGGGAGGGAGGGAGGAAGGAGGAAGGAAGGAAGGAAGGAAGGAAGGAAGGGAGGGAGGAGGGAAGGAGGGAAGGAAGGAAGGAAGGAAGGAAGGAAGAGAGGGAGGGAAGGAAGGAAGGAAGGAAGGAAGAGAGGGAGGGAGGGAGGGAAGGAAGGAAGGAAGGAAGAGAGGGAGGGAAGGAAGGAAGGGAGGGAGGGAGGGGGGAGGAAGGAAGGAAGGGAAGGAAGGAAGGAAGGAAGGAAGGGAGGAAGGAAGGGAGGGAGGGAGGAGGGAAGGAGGGAAGGGAGGGAGGGAGGGAGGGAGGAGGGAGGGAGGGAGGAAGGAAGGAAGGGAGGGAGGGAGGAGGGAAGGGAGAGAGGGAGGGAGGAAGAAAGGAAGGAAGGAAGGGAAGGAGGGAAGGAAGGAGGGAAGGAAGGAAGGGAGGGAGGGGAGGGGAGGGGGGGAGGAAGGAAGGAAGGGAGGAAGGGAGGGAGGGAGGAAGGAAGGAAGGAAGGAAGGAAGGAAATAGATGGGAAGGGAGAAATGGAAAGAAAGTAACTTTAAATGCATTCTCCAAGCTGCTGGCTGGCTTGGTTTGGAGAAGCGATTCAAAGAGAGAAATGCCATCTCCAAGCTGGCTGACAGGGTGGTGGGGGCTTCAAGAGCCACACAATATGCGTAAAAGAGTCACAGTTTGGCCACCCCTGCTCTACACTGATAACCGACGGGCGTTTTGGGGAGGACTGGAGGCATCCCAAATCGGGCAGACTCAAAAAGAGCCACCCTGAACCCTCCACAGGCTCCCTGTCCCATCTAGGAGGTGACTTGGCATGATCAGACATGCGCCTCAGAAGCCAGACTGCTCTTTTTGACTCCCCCAACAGTTAAGTGCTCTGGTCAGTTTGGGGGGTTTTTTTGTGGGGGGGGGGAGCTGGAAGCAGCTTGGGGCGGCTTGGCAGTTTCACCCTGCCAAGGCACCTCGCTTTCACACTTCCACATCCCGGCGCTCGTGAGGCGACTGGCAGGCAGCTCCAAAATTTGCAACCACTTCTACAGCGGTAGCTTTTTGAGCTGTTCTGCGGATGCTGGAGGACAGGGTGAGGACAGGACGGAGCCGGGCGGCGGACGTTAGCATCGGGAAGGATTTTTTGAGTCGGTTTCTGAGGGTTCTTTGAGTCGCCTCAAACTGCCTGTCCGTTATCAGCCCTAGAGATCCCTTTTTGTACCCAAGAGAGATCTGGTCTGATCAAAATCTCTCGCACTCTGCCCTGACCTGGATAGCCCAGGCAGGCCTGATCTCATCAGATCTCGGAAGCTGAGCAGGGTCGCCTCTGGCAAGTTCTTGGAGGGGAGACTCCAAGGAATACCACGACCGGGAGGCGGGGCGGCTGTTTCAAGTCACTTCTCTGAACATCCTCCATGTGTCAGGCGTGGGTTCATTGAAGCTCACAAGAACGCAGACTTAGTAGTTTAAAACAAAGTTGCATTTATTGGACACTTCAGAGTTACTCCAAGCAAGCAGGTAAATTGGAACTGATAGAGACTGTTTCAATCTCTAGCTATTTATCCTCTACTTCAAAAGCGTTCACATCTAACCCACAAGGCTACTTTTGCATGTGAAACATTCCCAGCATTTCCCCCCTTATCTCTTCCGTTGGTGGTTACATTGCCCAGAGGCGCTGGCCTTGGAGCCTCCGGAGAGGAGGTGAGAAGCTGGCACCTACGGGTGGCTTCAAAGACTTTTGGCAACCTTTGATGGTCCTGGGAACGGCTCTCTACTCTTCCCCCCTCCCTCCTAGTTGGCCCCGTTTCTGGATAGTAAGAATCCCCCCCTGCATATTTGATTATGGTTAGTAGCAGTGATTAATAATGCTGAAAATGAACAGAGCCTGACACCATGCCCCAGTAGGGGGCACCAGAAGTCACCATGACTTCCAGACATACACACACAAACACACACAAAAAACCCCCTTCCATCCTCCATTTGAAGATGGATACCATCTGGAGAGAACATAAGAGAAGCCATATTGGATCAGGCCAATGGCCCATCCAGGTGCCATCAGGAGGTCCATCAGTGGGGCCAGGACACTAGAAGCCCTCCCACTGTCCTCCCCACAAGCACCAAGAATACCGAGCATCTCTGCCCCAGACAGAGAGTTCCGACAATACACTGTGGCTAATAGCCGCTGATGGACTTCTGCTCCAGTTGTTGATCCGATCCCTTCTTGAAGCTGTCTATGCTTGTAGCTGCCACCACCTCCTGTGGCAAGATTCCATCTTGTGTCCACTGCTCTTTATTTGTTTGTTAGCATCCAACCAGTTGAAAAGTTCAACAGATTTCAAAAAGTTTGTTCGGTATTTTAAGGCATTTTGTTGGTCCCGATAAAAGATTTTGTGCCACTACTTGGGTTTTTTCCTTCTTCTTCTTTTACTATTATTACGGGCCATGTTACCAGCATGCCTCGGTTATGAAGTATAGATTTCCCTCTGCCTTTGCCTTCGCATTCAGTGGCACTTTAAAATCTCTAGAGCCCAACTGTAATAATTCCATAAAACAGGGGTGGCCCACGGTAGCTCTCCAGATGTTTTTTGCCTACAACTTCCATCACCTCCAGCCATTGGCCATGCTGGCTGGGGCTGATGGGAGTTGTAGGCAAAAAACATCTGGAGAGCTACCGTTGGCTACTCCTGCCATAAAACCTTGCTAGCTCTGCAAACAAGGCTAAAAAAGGAATATCTGAAGTGGGTTGTGGTAGTCTCAAGTTTTATTGCAAACTAGGCTTATGGTTAACAAGTATCGACCCTCTACTGAGGGAGACGTAAGAACATAAGAAAAGCCCTGTAGACCAGACCAGTAGTCCATCTAGTCCAGCATCCTGTCTCACACGGTGGCCAACTAGTTCCTCTGGAGGGCCAACAACAGGGCAAGGAGGCCGAGGCCTTCTTTATTGTTAAGAATAGAAGAACCTAAGAACAGCTGTGCTGAATCAGACCAATGGTCCATCTAGTCCAGCATCCTGTCTCACACAGTGGCCAACCAGTTCCCCTGGAGGGCCAACAACAAGGCAGAGAGGCTGAGGCCTTCACAAGAACATCAGAAGAGCCCTGCTGGATCAGCCCAGTGGTCCATCCAGTCCAGCATCCTGTCTCACACACTGTCCAACCAGTTCCTCTGGAGGGCCAACAACAGGGCAGAGAGGCTGAGGCCTTCATGAAAACATCAGAAGAGCCCTCCTGGATCAGACCAGTAGTCCATCTACTCCAGCATCCTGTCTCACACAGTGGCCAAACAGTTCCTCTGGAGGGCCAATAACAGGCCATAGAAGCTGAGGCCTTCTCTGATGTTAAGAATAGACTAACCTAAGAACTGCCTTGCTGGATCAGCCCAGTGGTCCATCTAGTCCATCATCCTCAGGGCTTTTTTTTTGTAGCAGGAACTTCTTTGCACATTGGGCCACACACCCCTGATGTCGCCAGTCCTCCAAGAGTTTAAAGGGGCCTACTATAAGCTCCAAGAGGATTGGCTACATCGGGGGGGTGTGGCCTAATAAGCAAAAGAGTTCCCACTACAAAAAAAAGCCCTGAACATTCTGTCTCACGCAGTGGCCAACCAGTTCCTCTGGAGGGCCAACAGCAGGGCATAGAAGACGAGGACCTCCCCTGAAGTCGCCTCCTGGCTCTGGGATTCAGAGGATTAGCACCTCTGAATTTGGAGGTTCCCCTCCATCACCAGGGCTAGTAGCCATGGATAGACCTCTCCTTCGTTAATCAAATACCTTTTCCAAGCTGTTTATTTAGGGTTGCCAAGTCCAATTCAAGAAATATCTGGGGACTTTGGGGGTGGAGCCAGGAGACATTAGGGGTGGAGCCAAGATCAAGGCTGTGACAAGCATCATTGAACTCCAAAGGGAGTTCTGGCCATCACATTTAAAGGGACGGCACACCTTTTCAATGCCTTCCTTCCATAGGAAATAATGAAGGATTGGGGCACCTTCTTTTGGGGCTCATAGAATTGGACCCCATGGTCCAAACTTTTTGAAACTTGGGGGGTATTTTGGGGAGAGGCATTAGATGCTATACTGAAAACTTGGTGCCTCTAGCCCAAAAAACAGCCCCCTCCCAGAGCCCCAGATACCCACGGATCAATTCTCCATGATTTTCTATGGGAATAAATCTCCATAGGGAATCATGAGTACTCAGCAGACATTTCCCTCCCCCCGCTTTCTGATGACCCTGAAGCGGGGGGAGGGCCTCCAAACCGGGGGATCCCCTGCCCCCATCTGGGGATTGGCAACCCTATGTTTATTCCTGTGGCCATCACAACATCCTCTGGCAGTGAATTCCGCATTTTGATCCCTCTCTGTCTAAAGTAGCATTTCCCTATGTCCATCCTGAACCTACTGCCCCTCAGTTTCGTTGGAGGCACTCGAGTCTGAGTATTCAAAGTTCTTTGATCTTTTATGGTTGACCACCAGCAGATCTCCAGAGCCTAAAGCTGAAGGTCTTTCCCCAGGGCTTTTTTTTGTAGCAGGAACTCCTTTGCATATTAGGCCACACACTCCTGATGGAGCCAATCCTCCTGGAGCTTCCAGTAGGCCCTGTAGGAAGAGCCCTGCAAGCTCTTGGAGGATTGGCTCCATCAGGGATGTGTGGCCTAATATGCAAAGGAGTTTGGCCTGATATGCAAAGGTGGTGGCAGCTGCAAACATAGATAGCTTCAAGAGGAGATTGGATAAACATCTGGAGAAGAGGTCCATCAGTGGCTATTAGAAGAGGTCCATCAGTGGCTATTAGCCACAGTGTATTGCCCCCCCATTCGGAATAAAGAGACATACAACAAGATTGGTATAAAGGGCCACTTTATTAAATGCTGGCAAGGGGTGAAAAACGTGGGGCCAGGATGGGCCAGGGGTCAAAACCAAGACCACCTCCCCAACCTGAAACCGGGCGAGCCACAGGCCCCGGGATTGAGCCGACCCAACGGCTCAAAACCGGCCGGCCAGGCACAGATCCAGTCCACCTGAGCTCCACCCTCCCCGTGCCGTACAGCCTGGGCTGTGGACCACTCCCTAATGACTGGATCACCAGGCTTCCCTGGAGCCAACCTTGCGCCGTACAGCATAGGTTCCCCAGGTAGGCCCTGCACCCCCAAAGGTGCGTTGCCATGTGCGCTCACCGAAATGCCCCCAATAGAACATGTCCCCAAGGGTAAACCTGCCAGTGACCTAATTATAGCACCGCCAAAACCAATTGCCAGCGCACCTCCCGCAGTGTAAGGTAGGCAAAAACACTCCCAAACCGGCCAATCGCTTGGAGGCGAAAAATACCTACCTGGCCCCGCAATGGCGACCAGCCTGTGCCTACACTGCATGAAGGGCGGGCGGGCGGGCCAACAAAACCTTTTCAAACTGCGCCACAAGGGGACGGGCCAGCCTATAAAAGGCTGCCCGCCCCCCAGCAGCTGGGTAAAACCATTGTCTCCCATCCTGCAGGGGAGGCAATGGACGGCCCCCAGCCTAAGGCGGCTGATGGGCCGCTCGGCTGGGCAGTGCCGAATTGCCCCCCCATTCGGAATAAAGAGACATACAACAAGATTGGTATAAAGGGCCACTTTATTAAATGCTGGCAAGGGGTGAAAAACGTGGGGCCAGGATGGGCCAGGGGTCAAAACCAAGACCACCTCCCCAACCTGAAACCGGGCGAGCCACAGGCCCCGGGATTGAGCCGACCCAACGGCTCAAAACCGGCCGGCCAGGCACAGATCCAGTCCACCTGAGCTCCACCCTCCCCGTGCCGTACAGCCTGGGCTGTGGACCACTCCCTAATGACTGGATCACCAGGCTTCCCTGGAGCCAACCTTGCGCCGTACAGCATAGGTTCCCCAGGTAGGCCCTGCACCCCCAAAGGTGCGTTGCCATGTGCGCTCACCGAAATGCCCCCAATAGAACATGTCCCCAAGGGTAAACCTGCCAAGGACAGCGCCAAGCCTCTGCTTAGGCGACTGACCCCCCACAAGCCAGGACATGCTCTAACCCTCGCCTGAGGTCGGCCAAAAAGACCTCATTGCCCTTCTTAGACAAGTGGACCCCATCCGGCCTGTACAGTTCGGCACGTTTGGCCTTGATATAAGGATGCGTGACGTACTTTCCCAAACCCGCCTCCATGGCGACACGCAAGGCTCTGTTAGCCTTCATCCTAGCCCGCTCCAGGCCCTCCGGGTCCCATGCCGCCCGCCACACCCGGCGCGGCAACATGGCCGACCACAGGACGAGGACGCCAGGCCACCTGCGTTTTATCAAGGTGATATCATCCCGGGCCTGAATTGATAGGGCCTTACCCTTTACTAGGCCCAGATCATTCTCCCCCAGGTGAATCACCAAGATATGGGGGGGCAGGCCCCTCCTCTCCTTGAACAAAAGTGAGAGGAGTCCTGACCACCTCATTCCACGCCGGCCTTGCCACTCAATCGTGGCCTGCTCACTCAGGCCCAACTGAGGTCCTCCTGGCATCCGACGTGCCTGATGTGCCGCCCAGAAGACAATACTATGGCCGCAAATGAGGATCCTCCTCCTTTCCCGGCCAGCCACAGCACCTAAGAAGAAACAGTAAATTCAACAATATTAATAACCAACATAACTAAAAAACGCTAAGAATACTTACGGAACCAGGGGACGAATGTAAGACTTGAAGGCCCGGGACCTCCAACGGCCCACCCGGCGAATAGCATCGCCCTCATATCCCATAGCCGCGGCGGTAGAAGCCGCACCTATGCGGAAGGAGTGGGTACCAAACCGCACCCCCCCAAGTCCTAGCTGCTTTAACGCCCGTGAAGTGACGGCCCAAAACTGAAACCGGGAAAGCGGGGTGAAGTCTTCATGGCAGAATAACAAGCCGTTAGACCTCCCCCTCCTGTCCAAATATAACTCCAGAGCCCGGACGGGGCATAACTCCTCATCCACACAAGGGCCCAAGGTGATAACGTTCCCCCTCTGTTTCTGGTCTGTTTTGGACATACGAACCCGGATGACAGCCTGCCCCCCAACCAAACTAACATCGCCCACCATCAGGGCCTTACCGGAAACGTCGTTGCGCGAGCAGGCCACCAACTCTGAGACCCTCAATGCTCCGAAAAATGCGGTTAACGCCGCTGCATGAAAAAGTGCCTGCTCGAAATTGGACCCACAAATTGCTGGCCATGTGGCCTGCAGACCCCGCAAGATCGATGGGGATATTGGGACCCGATTGTCAACCTGACGGCCCGCCTCGCGGGCCCACCCCTCTAACATTTTGGCAATACGAAAGTCCTTGGTAAACTCAGGGTGCCCCCTGGACCTGCTAGCAAATGCCAATCCAGCCAATTGGCCCTTGATAGACTTAACAGACAGGCCACGTTCCTTCTGAAACACACAATATTGTAGCAACTGCTCAACTGGGGCCGGCCAACACGCCTCTAGCCCGGCACCTGCTCTGAACATGGAAAACTGCTTCGCCGCCCGGTCATATGCCCTCCTTGTACTGGGTGCAACCGAGAGTTGAATGGCCCGTGTCACTTCTTCCCTCCAATTCGCCACAGCTCCACGGGCATTGGCACAGGACAACTGTCGGCCTCCGGGGCGAGTTGGCGGAACCGCTCCATCTGTTGGCGAGACAGGGCGTCCGCCACTCCGTTATTAGACCCGGGAACGTGCCGGGCGGCAAAAAGCACATTCAGTTCAAGGCAGCGCAACGTGAAACGCCTAACCAAACCCATAACAGGGGGGGACCTAGACGTGAGGTTATTGACAACATGCACCACCGCCATGTTGTCGCACCAGAAGTGCACTGTATGGTTCGCCAAGTCCCTACCCCAGATGAAAACAGCTACAACGATCGGAAAAAACTCCAAAAAAGCTAGGTTGCGGATCAGATCGGAGGAACGCCATTCAGCCGGCCACGGTTCTGCACACCACTGGCCCCGGAAATAAACTCCAAACCCAGTGGAGCCCGCAGCGTCCGAAACAATCTGCAGTTCGGCTTCAAGCAACAAGACCTCGCGCCAGAAAGATGTCCCGTTGTAGCGGAGAAGGAAAGACTCCCACACCTCCAGATCCTCGCGCATGCGCCTAGTTACGCGCGTAACATGGTGAGGCGAGCGCAACGCGGTCATGCCTTCGCAAAATTGCCTCAAAAAGGCTCGACCGGGGGCAACCACCTTACATGCAAAGTTCAAGTGGCCAACCAGCTGCTGCAGCTCGACCAATGAAACTTTCCTCCTGCCCTTCATGGCAGTCACCATTTTCCGCATGTTACTCAGCTTGTCCGGGGGGAGTCTCGACGCCTGTTGCCTGGTGTCCAATTCTATACCTAAAAAGGTTAACACCGTCGAAGGGCCCTCTGTTTTCTCCGGAGCCAAGGGCACGCCCAAGTCCGCCGCTAACCGCTCAAACGACCGCAACAAGTAGGCGCATTGGCCTGAACCCGCGGGGCCCACAAACAAAAAATCATCAAGATAATGCGCCGTGTCGCGCAAGCCCGTCCTGAATTGCAGTGCCCACTCCAAAAATGAACTAAAACGCTCGAAGGCGGAACAAGATACGGAACATCCCATGGGGAGGGCCCTATCCATATAAAAACTACCCTCGAAACAAAAACCCAACAATTCAAAGTCCTCAGGGTGCACAGGCAGCAAGCGGAAGGCAGACTTAATGTCACATTTGGCAACCTCCGCGCCAGGCCCACAATGCCGCACTATACGAACTGCCCGATCGAAGGATGTGTACCTAACGGAACACAGCTCGTCGGGGATGGCATCATTAACCGACTGGCCTCTCGGGTATGACAAATGATGTATCAGCCGGTACTCCCCCTTAGCCTTCTTGGGTACCACCCCTAACGGGGAAACCCTCAAATTAGGCACTGGTGGCTCGGCAAAGGGGCCCAGGACCCGGCCCTCTGCACATTCCTTCTGAATCTTGTTCCGCACCACGTGTTCCAAACCCCTAATTGACCTTAAATTGGAACACATAAAGGGGGTGCGAGGACCTTGGTATGGGATCCGAAAACCGAATTCAAAACCTTCCAACAAATAACGCTTATCCTCCAAACTTGGATAACAACGCAAAAGTTCAGTGAGAACCGCTATCCTGATGGGGCTGGGGCCCTTTTCCAGGCGGCTGATTGGGGCCCCCAGGTCTCTTGAAGCCCCCCCTCTGCTTTGACTTGCTACATGCCGTGAAGGCATGCGGACCTCCGCACACTGGGCATTCGTGCCGGTACCTACAGAACTTCCGAGAGCACGCCCCCTGGGAGGTAAACTCCCAACAAAGCAGCCGAGGTTGAACCGACTGCCCCGCGGGCGCGCGGGTACCGGCAGGGTGACTGGATTTCTGGACGATGTGGCCGCTGTCAGATCTCTCACCTGCGTTAGGCTTAGCAGGAGCCATAAGCTGTAACCAGAGCTGTTGGCTGATCTGATCCCACGGTAGATTGGGATTCACAGCGGCCCTCATCCGGAAGGCCTCGTCATACTGGAGCCATGCCCCACCCACAAAATCACTGTAGGCGCGATAAATAATATCGCAGTATTGAAACAGCGGGGCCGCACGCCAGGGCTGAGCCCTGGCAATCACTCCCGCGTAAATCAAAAACCCTGGCAACCAATTAGACCAGGTCCGATCAATTTTTCTTTTTCTAAGCTTCTCTTTGTCCTTTTCGTCCATTTCCTCCTTCGGTTTTTTCTCCAACTCCCTAAAAAGTAGACTAAAAACGTCCACGTACTCGCCTTTCAGTATCTTCTCTCTAGTCGCCGCCGTAAGGTGATCACCTAGCGGTAAGGCCGAGTCGCCAAAGGGAATGGCATGGAAAGGAACTGAAGCGTAGGCCGAAGATGGATGGGCGGGAAACCCCAACCCTCCCCACTGTTGAGCGTGCCACGGGAATGCGGGTGACCAAACCGTCGTGGAGCCCCAGGGAAGGGCGCCACCGCCTGGGGGGGCCAAAACACCCCCAGCAACATTGGGTTGGCCCCCAACTGTGGCTGACGATGCGCCAGCAGACACAGAACCTGTTTGTCCCGGCATTCCGGGCAGGAGGGGAGGCCACACCACCTGCGACTGTTGACCCAAAGGGGGACCCCCCACAGGGCATTGGAAGGCCGGCGCTTGGGCTGCCACAGTTGAACCCATCCCTGGTCCTACCACCGGGCCCCAAGGGCCCCAGGGCCACCCTCCACCCCGAGGCTGCAATGAACACCTACCTTCCTGCTGATGTGGGACAACCGCCACCTCCTCGGGCTCCTGCCCTTGTTCCTCTTCCGGTGTCACCTGGTCTGACGTCTCACTGCTCCCGGCACCCTGTAGGGCAGATAAACGAGCCAGGACCTCCTTTTGAAATGCAATGGTCGCCGCTCTGCCGCCGCCCGTTAAGCCTGACACACGCCTTGATGGGCCCGCAACGCCCCTCTCACCCTCCAATGCCGCCAAACTCTCCAGAATAGCCAGGCGCGTGCTGGCATCATCCCAATCCTCACTAGGGGGCTCAGCCGGAACTGGCCGCTTTGCAGGCTTTTTAGCCGGCTGCTTCCCCTTTGAGGGGCCCTGGCCCTTCTTTGGCGCCATCTCTCAAAAACAAATCACTACCCCGCCCCAACTTCGTTTAACGTGGGGCTGTGAAACTCCCTTGGATCAAGCAATCTGACCCCCCAAACTCCTCCAGTTGAAAGCCCAAAGCCCTAAAGGCAGTCTTATATATTCAGACTGCAGCAGCTCTCCAGGGTCTCGAACTGAGGCTCTTTAAAAAAATTTTTTTTTTTTTTATATGCCTACCCTTCAAAGCCAGAGACACCGGGGACCAAACTGTAACCCTCTGACCTCAGGCAATGCTCTACTTTGAGCCCCCGTCCCTCCCTTCCAGTCAAGCCCAACAATAGCAGCCCACTGCCTCTTCCCAGGCCGTGCTTAACCCGGCTGCTACAGGTGGCGGGGGGGGGGGGAGTGAAGCAGGGTAAAAACAAGAGGCCTCCCAATAAGAGGGGGGGGGCGCCAAGGCCGACAAAGCCCCGAATCCGCACCGCCCGGCCCCAATACTCCCTGGACAGATCCGCGCGGCGCTCCCGCAGCCGCCGAAGGCAACGCCGCCGATCAGCTGGCTTCCCCTTCTGCTCCCGGCCCGCCGCGTCACTCAGGGCCGCGCCCAGTAACAAACGCCGCAGGCCCAGGAGGCGAGCGCTGCGCCGCTCCGAGCCTCGTCCACCCCGAAAACGTCGCGGCAGGCTCCTCGAGCGATCCACCGACGTCCCAGGCCTATGCTGCCGCTTAGGAAGCTGCCCGCTCTCCGTCAGCCGGCAAGGCCCCGACTACAGACGCGCCCAGCCACGCACGCTCGTGGCTGCACCAACAAAACCTTTTCAAACTGCGCCACAAGGGGACGGGCCAGCCTATAAAAGGCTGCCCGCCCCCCAGCAGCTGGGTAAAACCATTGTCTCCCATCCTGCAGGGGAGGCAATGGACGGCCCCCAGCCTAAGGCGGCTGATGGGCCGCTCGGCTGGGCAGTGCCGAATTGTTGGAACTCTGTCTGGGGCAGTGATGCTCTGTATTCTTGGTGCTTGCTGGGGGGAGGGAGCTTCCATTGTCCTGGCCCCACTGATGGACCTTCTGATGGCACCTGGGCTTTTTTGGCCACTGTGTGTTGGACTGGATGGGCCATTGGCCTGATCCAACATGGCTTCTCTTATGTTCTTATGTGACACAGAGTGTTGGACTGGATGGGCCATTGGCCTGATCCAACATGGCTTCTCTTATGTTCTTATGTGACACAGAGTGTTGGACTGGATGGGCCATAGACCTGATCCAACATGGCTTCTTTTGTGTTCTTATGAGTTCCTGCAACAAAAAAAGCATTTCTCATTACCTCGCAGCTGATCCCTTTAACTGGAGATGCCGGGGACTGAACCTGGGACCTTCTGCATGCCGAGCAGACCCTCCGCCACTGAGCCACAGCCCAACACCACTAATTCACTCAAGAGAACAGGGCAATATTCCCCGGGAGAGGTATTCAGTGCGGGTCCTGAGTTTTCCTCCAGCCAACTCCATTCCTCTTCAGAGGCTGCGTCTCATGCCCAGCAGCTACTAGAGTTGCCAGCTCCAGGATGGAGAAATTCCTGGAGACTTAGGAGCCGAGCCTGACTGAGCAAGGATGAGATGCTACAGAGTCCACTGCTCCAAAGCTGGCCTTTCCTTCAGGACAACGGACTCCTCCCAGGGCTAAATAGGGATACAGGATTCTTGTCTCGCTGCAGATGTTCATTTCCAAGTGCACCTTTGCATCCTTTTAAAAAAAACCCTCTTTGCAGTACAAATCTTGGTTCCGGAAGAACGCCAGCCCCACCTGGAAGGTGGCACCCCTGCTAGATATTCTGCCTATCAGGGGTGGAATTCTCGCAGGAGCTTCTTTGCATATTAGGCCACACCTCCTGATGTAGCCAATCCTTCAAGAGCTTACAAAAAAAAGAGCCTTGTCAGCTCTTGCAGGA
Organism: Heteronotia binoei; assembly: GCF_032191835.1. Classification (NCBI taxonomy): domain Eukaryota; kingdom Metazoa; phylum Chordata; class Lepidosauria; order Squamata; family Gekkonidae; genus Heteronotia; species Heteronotia binoei. The sequence goes on from NC_083242.1 coordinate 10,690,375, forward strand.
TTGGCTACATCAGGG
>NC_083242.1:10690489-10722989 GCF_032191835.1 Heteronotia binoei
CTACTCTCTCAACTCTCTTCCTTCCCTCCTCCTCCCTTCCCTCTCTATCTCCCCCATCCTTCAACCCTAAACTCATTTCACCTTCTACCCACTCCTCATAACTCTCCTCCTACTCTTCCTTCCTTTCCTTCTCCTCTCCTCCCTTTTCCCAACTCTTTACTCTCTCTCTCTCTCTCTCTCTCCCTCCCAAACCACCTTTTATTCCCCATATCCATATTAAAACTCACAATATATTACAATCCTACCAATACACTTACTAATTCTCCCTCTAAAACAAACCCAAAACACCCTCTCCTATTAACTCTCCACCCAAACCCTAATAAAACAAACACAACACCTCAAAACAACAAAACAAAACAAAAAACCAAAACAAACAAAAACCAAACAACAAAAAAAAACAACCCAAACAAAAAACACCAACACCAACCAACACAAAAACAAAAACAAAACAAACAACACAACAAACAAACAACAAACAACAACAACACAAACCACACCTCAACAACACCTCCACATCAACAACACCACCAACAACAACACAACTACCACACCACACCAACATCCAACCCACCTTCTACAACAAACCCTCCTACCACCTATCACCACAAACTCCACCTCACCAACACCTACACATCCAACCACACTACCATCCACCTCCCAACCTCACAACCTCTATCCTCCTCCACCTCCACCTCCCTCACCTCAACCTACCTTCCTCCTTCCCTTCCTTCCTCCTCCCTCCCTTCCTCCCATCCTCCTCCTTCCTTCCTCCTCCTTCCCTTCCTACCCCTCTCCTCCTCCTTCCTTCTCACTTCCCTCCTCTCCTCCTCCTTCCTCCTCCCTCCTTCTCTCTCCATCCCTCCCTCCTCTTCCTTCCTTCCTTCCTTCCTTCCTTCCTTCCTTCCTTCCTTCCTTCCTTCCTCCTTCCTCCTCCCTCTCCTTCCCTCCTTCCTCCCTTCCTTCCTTCCTTCCTTCCTTCCTTCCTTCCTTCCTTCCTTCCTTCCTTCTTCCTTCCCTCCTCCTCCCTCCCTTCCCTCCTTCCCTCCCCTCCTTCCTTCCTTCCTTCCTTGGGCCTCTCAAACATCTGACGTTCTTGCCTTGCAGCTCTCAAACAAGCTGGCATTTATTCTGTGCGTTCTTATGTTAGGCAAGTTTGCCCCCCCTCCCCCGCCCTAGACAAAAGGGTCCTTCTGCATCTGTGAAACAGGGGGTTCGTGCACAAGCTCGTGTTCCTGGCTGTGCGCAGAGGGGAAGAGAGAAACGGCTGGAGAGAAAAGAGCGGGTGTGAAGAAGGCACAGAGCTGTGCGTTGCGTTTGCGAGAGGCAGAGCTCGCGTTGTCTCGTGCAAAGGACAATATGAAATGAGGAGCGGGCGGGCCTGCAAACGGCAAGCCGGGAAGTTCCCTCTGTGTTGGAAGGAAAGCGCATTTGTGTGCGCGTGCCTTTGCATGTCTTAGCGGAGCTGCGAGCGGGTGGGGGGTGCAAAGGCAGCGAGGGATGCAGGAGAGCATTGCGCGTCGGCGGTGAGCAGAGCACTGAAGATGCGCCTGAAAATATGAACGCCTTAGAGGACCGTTAGGCCAGAAATCAGGCAGAAGGGAAGTTTCCTAGGCTGGGGGAAGAGGGGGGGGTGGGTCTCTGGGCCTTAGACCCAGCGCTCAAGGAAGAGTCCCTACCTGTGGAGAAGTTCAGCAGGTCCACCCCCAGGGGAGAAGTTCAGCGGGTCCACCCCCAGGGGAGAAGTTCAGCGGGTCTAGCCCGAGCTCGCAAGCAGCAGACCAGGGTTGGCGCTGGCTCGAGCGTGTCTGGAACGGAGCGCATCTACTGAGCGTTGCCAGCGTGTGCAGAAAAAGGGGTTTCAGGCAGCCCCGAGGAAGCCACCGAGAGGACCGCTCTCCATTCAAGCCAGAAGAAGACGGTCAGCTTCTGGAGCCCCGCCTGCTGATTCTCCTCAAACAGTTTGGAGAACCCAGTGAGAGCGGCGGGCTCCGAGGCGCCCTGTGCCCGGATGCCAGCTCCCGGCGCACTGGAAACTCCCGAGGATGTGCCTTTTCTCCTGCCCTGCTCGTCGCCTGACTTAAGGTAAGTGCCCAGGGATGTGGTATCGGTAGAAAAGGGGAGGGGGGAAGGGAAAGCTGTCCTTTCAGCACCCGGGATGGGGGAAAGCGCTGTCCAGCAATTTCGGGCTTTCAGGGCAGACGCCACGATGCGATCAAATGCTGGAACAGGGTCGGTTTCACGCATGAGCCCCTTCTGCCACAGACCAGATAGTCCGACTCTGTCCTTTTAAAACAGGTTAGACGTATTTTTATTGAAAGACCATGGGATAAAAGCAAGCCTGGTGAAAGGAGATGATATTGGATTTATATCCTGCCTTCCACCCCGAATCACAGAGTGGCTTACAATCTCCTTTACCTCCCCGCCCCCCCCCAACAACAGACCCTCCCTGTGAGATAGGTGGGGCTGAGAGAGCTCTTACGGCAACTGCCCTTTCAAGGACAACTCCTGCGAGAGCTATGGCTGACCCAAGGTGCAAGTGGAGGAATGGGAAAGCAAACCAGATCAGAGTCTGTGCACTTCACCACTACACCAAACTGGCTCTGCTACCCTCCCCCCCCAAAAAAAAAGCCCTAAGGATTGCAAAAGGTAGGAAAACAATGCAAAAGGGGAGGGGGAGAGAGAGATCAGTAGTCACATATCATACACAATGCAGAAAAGGGAGTTATAAAAAGTAGAAGGTAATGCAACTAAAGCAGGAGAAAAACATCCAATAAACCTTGGAACAGGCTACCGTTCTGTTGCTTTTATTAAGAGGCATCCTCTTGAACCCTTCCATTCCATTACAAACCTATTCCCTTTCGAGGTCTCTTCCGTCAGAAATGCTGGCAGGTGAAAAGAACCGAAGTTGTAGGCAGCGCTTGCTTCCAGAACTGCTCCCTTTCTCTATGCAAAGCCGAGAGCATCGTTGCGCTACTGCGGTGGCGGGAAGTGCCCTCAAGTCACAGCTGACTTACGCTGATCCCGTAGCGCATGCAAGGCAGGAGATGTCCCAAGGCGGCTGGCCATTGCCTGCCTCTGCATAGCAACCCTGGACTCCCACCGGTGGTCTCCCATCCAAATATTGACCAACCCAGGGCAAACTTTGCTTAGCTTCCAAGCTCTGATGAGATCGAACTAGGTTGGGTCATCCAGGACACTTGTGCTATGTAGGGATGGGTCACAGCTGGTTTATAGTGACCCCAGCAAGGGCTTCCAAGCAAGGGAGAAGCAGAGGTTGTTTGATGCTGCCTTCCTATTAAGAGTCTTCCTTGGTGGTCTCCCTTTCAAGACTTATAGTGATCCCAGCAAGGGGCTTCCAAGGCAAGGGAGAAGCAGAGGTGGTTGGCCATTGCCTTCCTCTGCAGAGCCTTCCTTGGTGGTCTCCCTTCCAAGACTTGTGGTGACCCCAGCAAGGGGTTCCCAAGGCAAGGGAGAAGCAGAGGTGGCTGGCCATTGCCTTCCTCTGCAGAGCCTTCCTTGGTGGTCTCCCTTCCAAGACTTATAGTGATCCCAGCAAGGGGCTTCCAAGGCAAGGGAGAAGCAGAGGTGGTTGGCCATGGCCTTCCCCTGCAGAGTCTTCTTGGAGGTCTTCCTTTCAAGCGCCAATCCTGCTTTGCTTCCAAGTTCTGATGATGCCGCCTTCTCTCCCACCTTGTGTGAAACAGAGAGCCAAAACATTCCCATATGCATACCGAAATGATGCAAGCCTGCAACAGGCTTTTGGTGTTGTGCTTCCTCCAGGCAGCAATCCCAGAGTTTCATGCAAGGGCACCAAAACTACACAGTTAGACTACTACAAACTGGCCAAAGTGAAGCCCTTTCAAGGCCCCCTCCATTTCAATGGCTGAGATTTAAGATCTGTACTTAACTCTCCCTAGCTGAAATCCATTCGACCGAGAAGTGCTTCCATTCGGGGCAGGCGGGCCTCCTCGTCCTCTTCCTTCTCTGAGAATAACATCATTGGCTTTTTGCAAGTTCCTCGCATCCTCTCTGTTCTTTCAGCGCTAACTCCTTTCAAAGTCCAGAACACTGGAACCGATTGGAAGCGGCAGGGCAGGATCATGGAAATCCAGAAGCCCTTCATGATCTCTTCTGCTCAGGGCACAAGTGTGGAGAAACTCAGTATTCAGGGAGTGCAATTCTGGGGAACAGGCTGTACTCTTTCATTGATTGCAATCAGATGGGGGTGGAGAGAACTTGAGCCTGTCTTGTTAACAATTAGAGATCCAGCCAGCTCAAGCAGGCCTCACTCGCCTGGGGCTCTCCTGGGCCGCCGGCCCCCACAGTCAAAAGCCAGCAAGCCATCTGCCGGCCAAAATCACATAAGAAGTGGAGAAAGGGTGGTGTGGGCTTCTCCGGGGTTAGTGAGGGCTGCTGGGGGGCGTGGCAAAGCCCTTGGTGGCTGGCTGGCTGCCCACTCTCCTAATCCAGGGATTGTTATGCAGCTGCACCTACTATTCAATGGACAAAGTAGGTGGAGAGGAAGAGGGGGGAGCTGTTAGAATGGTTCAGGAACTGTGCTCCTGGAAGCTCCTGCTGAATTCAAGGGCTGATTACACTACACATAACTTTTGGCCCACTGGCTCCAATCTGGCACTGACTTTGATCAATTCTGGACCGTTTTGGCATATAATAATAAGACAAATGATGCAACACATATGCCCTTGACCAGGACATAAGGCTGTATTAGAAGAGGCCTCAATTACATCTCTTAGCCTTTGTTACTATATGAAACTTTCTTTGTCATCCAGCATTGAAGAAGAACAAGAAGACTGCAGATTTATACCTCGCCCTTCAGTCTGAATCAGAATCTCAGAGCAGTTTACAATCTCCTATATCTTCCTCCCCCCACAACAGACACCCTGTGAGGTGGGTGGGGCTGAGAGGGCTCTTATAGCAGCTGCCCTTTCAAGGACAACTCCTGCGAGAGCTATGGCTGACCCAAGGCCATTCCAGCAGCTGCAAGTGGAGGAGTGGGGAATCAAACCCGGTTCTCCCAGATAAAAGCCCACACACTTAACCACTACACCAAACTGGTTCTCATAGATTTATTGATTTGTTGTATTTTGTGAAATGAGCCTGTATGTGTGTATATTTGGTTGTAGAAGACCATTGCAGGTCGAAAAGCATCATGTCAAGTGGTTTCCCATTGTGGAGAGCCAGTTTGGTGTAGTGGTTAAGTGTGCAGACTCTTATCTGGGAGAACCGGGTTTGATTCCCCACTCCTCCACTTGCACCTGCTGAAATGGCCTTGGGTTAGTCATAGCTCTGGCAGAGGTTGTCCTTGAAAGGGCAGCTGCTGTGAGAGCCCTCTCCAGCCCCACCCACCTCACAGGGTGTCTGTTGTGGGGGAGGAAGGTAAAGGAGATTGTGAGCCGCTCTGAGACTCTTCGGAGTGGAGGGCGGGATATAAATCCAATATCATCTTCTTCTTCTTTTGGATGTATGATTTTACTAAGTAAGGTGGCCAGTGATGGGCCCCTAAATGCTTTTTAACTCTCTATAATAAATACATGTATTTTTGGTTATGATTTTACTTTAGATCCTGCTTTTAATTTTTGAATTAAAAACCAGGGGTGGCCCAACTATGGTCCAGGAGCTACATGCAGCTCATTCACAGATATTGTGTGGCTCTTGAAGGCCCCACCACCCCACCAGCTGGCTTGGAGAAGGCATTTCTCTCTTTAAATCACTTCTCCAAACCAAGTCAGCTGAAGAAGAAGAAGAAGATATTGGATTTATATCCCGCCCTCCACTCCAAAGAGTCTCAGAGCGGCTCACAATCTCCTTTACCTTCCTCCCCCACAACAGACACCCTGTGAGGTGGGTGGGGCTGGAGAGGGCTCTCAAAGCAGCTGCCCTTTCAAGGACAACCTCTGCCAGAGCTATGGCTGACCCAAGGCCATTCCAGCAGGTGCAAGTGGAGGAGTGGGGAATCAAACCTGGTTCTCCCAGATAAGAGTCCGCACACTTAACCACTACACCAAACCGGCTGGCAGCTTGGAGAATGCATTTACAATTAAAGTTGCTTTCTTTCCACCTTGCCCTCCCTCCCCCATCTCTGTGCTTCCCTCCCTCCCTATCTTCCTTCCTTGTGGCTCTCAAACATCTGACAGTCATGTCTTGCGACTCTCAGACATCTGAAGCTAATTCTATGAGACTCTTACATTAAGCAAGTTTTGCCATCCCTGCTGTGTATTTATTTTTATTTGGTAAATTTATATTCCACCCTTTCCCAAGCGGGCTCAGGGCAGGTTGCAAGCAGTAAAACCAGTTGAAATACAATAAGAGACTAATAAAATACAGTTAAAATGAGACAACACAGTAAAATATAACAAAGACGGGCAGGCTCATATTGCAGATTAAAATATAATTGTTGGCCTGAGTATAATAATTCAGGTGGTAAGTCATTGTGGGGGAGGATAGTAGAGGGTATAAACAGTGAAGGACGCCCGCTTGCCTCAATTGAAAGCCTGGGAGAATAGCTCCGTCTTACAGGCCCTACAGAATGATTACAAATCCGGTAGGGCCCAGATCTCCATGGGGAGCTGATTCCGCCAGGTCGGGGCCAAGGCTGAAAAGACCCTGACCCTGCTCGAGGCAAGTCAGATGTCCTTTGGGCCAGGGGTGGCCAAAAGATGTTGATATTAACCTTTCAGGTTCTTAATTCCAGTTTTTGGCTTAAACTTCTCCCCCCCACCACCCCTCTTTATTTTCTTCCTGTCTTGTTAACATACACTCAATTTTTTTTTCCAGGTTTGGATAGCTCACTTTAAACTCAGAGGACGTACCTAGAGGTTTGTGACAGCGAAGGAGACTTTCCACAAACTGGGCATTCCTCCCTCTCTCATGCGACAGACAGAAAGAGGAGTGACAAACATCTCTAGAGGTTTGCAGTAGCAAAGAAGGTGCCCACTTAGTGGATTTCCCCCCACTCTCTCCTGCGACAAACAGAGAGAAGAGCGATGTGTTGGAAATTTTGAGAGGGAAATGATTTAAACTTTCTCAGATAATTCAATGGACCACTGGATCACAAAAGAGAGATCTTTAATATTGAAGAATATATCTTATTTCTAAAGGGACATTGGGATGAAAATAATAACACTATAGCTTACATACTCTAAGCTGTCACTCACAGCTCACTCCAGAACCTAACCCCGAACTTCCAATGGCTTTTCTTTAACCATCATTTTGGAAGCCTCTGCTTAACATTCCGTCAGCTCTAGTCTGATTGAGGTATCTAACACTATAACGACTGAGCTTTAGACATTGCCTAGACATACAATATAATTCAAAATTCCAACATGATGAATGTCTCTAGAGGTTTGCACTTGCAAAGGAAATGACCACCTAGTGGATTTCCCCCACTGTCTCCTGCGAAAGACAGAGAGAAGAGCAATGAACGTCTCCTTCCGCCTCTCCAGAATCCACAGCCTGCTGGAATTCTTGCAAGGAGACAACCTCTCCTTGCCCGGCCTACTCAACGGGAGCCGGCAACTGGGTTGGGAGGAGCTGGAGAAGCTGCTCTTCCTCTTCAACGAGGACCCCGTGGCCATCTGCCTGACCGTCATGTACCTGGTGTCCTTCGTGGTGGGCTTCGTGGGCAACGTCATGTCGCTGCGGATGCTGACCCGGAAGCGCAACCGCCGGATGCCCAGCCTGAACGCCACCCGGAGCCTCCTGATCAACCTGGCCGTCTGCGACCTCATGGTGGTCTGTATCTGCATGCCCATCACGGTGGGCAACCTGATCTACAAGGCGTGGGTCTATGGGGACTTCCTGTGCCGGGCTGTCCCTTTCATCCAGGCGGTGTCTGTCTCGGCCAGCGTCCTCAGCCTCACGGTTATCAGCCTGAACCGCTACTACAGCGTCCACAACCCTCTCAACGCCCGGTCGTTTTTCACCCACCGGAAGATCTTGAGCACCATCTTGGTGGTCTGGGTGTTGTCCTCGGGGATCTGCCTGCCCCTCGTCTTTATGAACAAAAGGGATGAGATCTGGGTGCTGCAGGGCTTTCCCTTGGGCTTCCCCATCTGCACCGAGGTCTGGCCTCAGGAGAGGGTCAAGCAAGCCTACAACTTCCTCCTCTTCTGCGCCCTCTACTGCCTGCCCGTCCTCTTCAACATGGTCATCTGCTGCCTGACGGTCCACCGGCTGTGGAACCCCACCCGACCGCTGAGGGACTGCGGCGCCCTGAACCAGACCTTGCCGGCTTCCCGGCTGAAGATCCGCAAGAAAGTGGCCCAGATGGTGGTGGCTTTGGTCCTCCTCTTTGCTGTCTCCTGGTTGCCCATTTACATGATGGACCTCTGGATTGAGTTCAACGGTCCCAAGTCTTTGCTGGATGAGGCTCCACTCCCCTGGGTTCTGCAGCTCCGCCCATTCGCTCAGTGGCTCAGCCTCACCAACTCCAGCCTCAACCCCATCTGCTACTGTTTTGTAGGCAACCTCTACCGCTCGGCCAAGGAGATGAAGAGCAGGTATCACAAGAAGGTGGCCTCTCTTCTCAACTTCTCCATGTCTGAAAAGAGCTTGCCTTCTTCCACACCCGAGCTGCTCTCATACAAGAGTTCCTCCAGCAAAGAACCCAACGTCGTGGTGGTGATTGGAAATGGGTACCAGGAGAACTGTAATCCTAGGACACAGGTGTGAAACTGCCACTCCAAAAAACACTATCCTGAGGACAGTGTAATATCCTCAGTGATAATCAGGGGCTGTTAGAGGCATGTGGAATGGCTTTACAGCATGGATTCGCCAATGTTTTTGAGCCTTTGGAATTGTGAAACAGGGTGATGGGCCCAGCCACAAAATGGCTGCCACTGGAGGCAGAGTCAGCTGCAAAATGGCTGCCACAGAAGGTGGAGCCAGACATAAAATGGCTGCCACAGGAGGTGGAACTCAGCCACAAAATGGCTGCCACAGCTTATCTTCATACAGTGAAGATCCTTTAACTATGGTTGGAAGCCTTTGCCAAAACAACTTTTTTCAAATATTTGCATAAGCCAATCAAATCTCCAGTGACCAATTGGAGGCCCCGCAGGGCAAAAGCCCCATCTGACTCCATCCACTTTGTAAAAAGATTCGGCAAGTACCAGGAAAGGTGTTTGGTGGTCACCACATTGGAGCTCTACAGAACTCTTGACTGAGACACCTGCCTGAACCTTGTGCTTGTAAGGAACCTAACAACTTCTGGTCCGCAAAAGCAAGGCAGGGAGCAGGAAGGGTAGATGGGTGGCTTGTATATTCCCTTCATTCACATGGACCCACAACTAGGGGAAAGAGACCTCTTGACCTGGGAGACTGTCCAGTCTCTGCCCTCAGGCAATACTTACACTGACAATTCCAAACCAGGGATTCATTTCCTGCCCAGTGAACAAGGAGAGATGCTGCCGACCATCCAGCTAAGGCATCCTCGGTTTTAGTTTCTGGACTCCAAACTCACCTTCAGCTCCATCTGTAACATGAGGAGATGTTTGAAAATTGTTTTAAACTATATATGCCCGTCCTTCTCCTGACCGGGACAGGACGACCGAATGCGAAAAGACTTCTGTGTTTTTTAGGGGAAAGCGCAGGGCTTTTTTGTAGCAGGAGCTCCTTTGCATATTAGGCCACACACACCCTGATGTAGCCAATCCTCCTGGAGCTTACAGGGCTCTTCTTACAGGGCCTACTGTAAGCTCCAGGAAGATTGGTTACATCAGGCGGGTGTGGCCTAATATGCAAAGGAGTTCCTGTTACAAAAATGCCCTGGGTAAGCAGAAGGGGGTGGATTTGGAAGGCTATGCTTGGGGTGGGCAAAGCACCAGCAGCTGAAATTTCTCCTTCCAGGTGGCTGCTCAAGGCAACTCCGCCTAGTCTTTCCCCAGGATTTCCCCGGGATCAAGGCTTTTTTTGTAGTAGGAGCTTCTTTGCCTATTAGGCCACACCCCTTGATGTCGCCAATCTTCCTGGAGCTTGCAGTAGGCCCTGTACTAAGAGCCCTGGAAGCTCTCAGGGGATTGGCTACATCAGGGGTGTGGCCTAATATGCAAAGGAGTTCCTGCTACAAAAAAAGCCCTGCTCAGGACACAATCCAGAGGCCAGTGACTGACCCCGTGTCTCACTCAAGGCAAAGCTGTCCCATATTTAAATGTTCTTTGACAGATCCTTGTCTCGCCTGTCCTTGGAAGAACTTCCAAGAAAGGAGATTCCTCACCTTCTTTGACAGCTCACCCCACGGTTTAGAGGGCACCCATTCTGATAGCTAGTTACACCGGGCACGCTGCATAGAAGTACAGGGGCCAGTCAATTATTTCCCTTTTTCCACACCCAGGGCCAACATCAGCATATGCTGAAGCAAGGCGGCTAGCAGGGCCCATAAATTCCTGTGGGGCCCACTGCTCCTAACGTCGTCCGCATGCAGCTAGCTGGGTGACCTTGGATCAGTCACAAGTTCTCTCAGAGCTGTTCTCTCAGAGGCAGTTCTCTCAGAGCTCTCTCAGCCCCAACTACCTCACAGGGTATCTGTTCTGGGGAGATAGATCCAAGTGGGCAGCTGTGCTGATCTGAAGCAGTAGAACAAAGTAGGAGTCAAGTGTCACCTTTAAGACCAACAACGTTTTATTCAAAATGGAAGTTTTCGTATGCATGCAGGCTTCTTCAGATGTGGGAATGCATATGAAAGCTTACATTCTGAATAAAACTTTGTTGGTCTTAAAGGTGCCACTTGACTCCTACTTTGTTCTGGGGAGAGGAAGGGAAGGAGATTGGAAGCTGCTCCAAGAATCCAAGAGAAGGACAGGGTATAAATCCCTTCTTCTCCTCCTCCTTCTCCTGTCTCCTAGGAGAACCAGTTTGGTGTAGTGGCGAAGTGTGTGGACTTATCTGAGAGAACCGGGTTTGATTCCCCACTCCTCCACATGCACCTGCTGGAGTGACCTTGGGTCAGTCACAAGTTCTCTCAGAGCTGTTCTCTCAAGAGCAGTCCTCTCCGAGCTCTCTCAGCCCCACCTACCTCACAGGGTGTCTGTTGTGGGGAGAGGAAGGGAAAAAGAGATTGTAAGTCATTCCAAGACTCCTTTGGGTAGTAAAAGGTGGGGTATAAATCCAATCTTTTTCTCCTCCTCCTCCACCACCTGGTCTGTCTGCACCATACTCTTGGGGAGGGACGGTGGCTCAGTGGTAGAGCATCTGCTTGGGAAGCAGAAGGTCCCAGGTTCAATCCCCGGCATCTCCAAAAAAGGGTCCAGGCAAATAGGTGTGAAAAACCTCAGCTTGAGACCCTGGAGAGCCGCTGCCAGTCTGAGAAGACAAGACTGACTTTGATGGACCCAGGAGGGTCTGATTCAGGAGAAGGCAGCTTCGTATGTTCATATGTTCATAGTCAAAATGGCGGCTTTCCAAAGGGGTGGGGGAAATCAGAGCAGCAGAAAGGGCTGAAATTGCTGTCATCCCCCCCCCCATTAGCCCAATAGTGTCAAAGTCTAAAGGACGTCGTTTGACCAACATGAAAACAAGCCACCGAGTGAGATTAATAATTAATTTCAACTCATTAATGGCAGCAATTCGATTCATGTAGCACCCTCTCCCCGCATGCCATCTGGAGCCCGCCGAGTTGTCCGAATGTGAGCTGTGGCTGGAGACAGCATGAGACCAGAGGAGCCGTCCCTACACTGCATGTGCTGGTGCAGAGTAGCGTGGGTTGCCAACCTCCAGGTGGGACCTGGAGAATTCCCGGAAATACAACTGATCTCCAAACGAGAGAGATCAGGGCCCCCAGGAGAAAATGGGGGCTTTGGAAGAGAGACTGTACCCCACTGAGGCCCCTCCCCCCAAACCCTGCCCTCCCGAGACTCCGCTCCCCAAATCTCCAGGAATTTCTCAACCTGGAGCTGGCAACTCTAAGGCAGAACCAGGTTTCCACATTTACTTGTAAGGGGCTGGATCCAACACGCTACACCACACTGGTTTCTCATGGCCCTGCTGGACTGGAGACACAGAGGGTTACTCCGATTTGCATCTGGTGCACACTGTCAGGAGAAACCAGCATAGCGCAGCACAGGGGTGGCCAACGGTAGCTCTCCAGATGTTTTTTTGCCAACAACTCCCATCAGCCCCAGCCATTGGCCATGCTGGCTGGGGCTGATGGGAGTTGTAGGCAAAAAACATCTGGAGAGCTACTATTGGCCACCCCTGGTGTAGCAGTTAGACCATTGGGTTAGGCTCTAGGAGAATCACATGCAAATCCTTCTTCTAACATGGAAACTTGCTTGATGACCCTGGGCTAGATACAGGATTATCTCCTGCCAGCTTTTCTCCTCCCAGCAGGAGCACACAGGAATTAAGTTCCAGCTACCTTGGCATCAAGGGGTGTGACCTAATGTGCAAATGAGTTCCTGCTGGGCTTTTTCTACAAGAAAGCCCTGTGTGAAACAATGATGATGTCAGGGTGTGGCCCAATATGCAAAATATGTGTGAAACAATGATGATCTCAGGGAGTGTGGCCTGATATGCAAATGAGTTCATGCTGGACGTTTCCTACAAAAAGCCCTGTGTGAAACGAAGGTGATGTTGGGGTTGTGGTCTAATATGCAAATGAGTTCCTGCTGGGCTTGTTCTGCAAAAAAAAGTCCTGTGTGACCCAATGGTGATGTCAGGGGGGTGGCCTAATATGCAAATGAGTTTCTGCTAGGCTTTTTCTACCCCAAAAAGCCCCAGCCAGATACATACTTTCAGTCTAGCCTACCTCTCTGGGTTGTTGTGAGGATAAAATGGAGAAGGTGGGGGAACGTTGTCAGTCACTTTGGGTTGCCATTGAGAGGATAAATGGGGAATAAATTAAGAAAATATGGCCTCCAGGTCCCTCCAAAAGCAGACCCTGGAGATCTTTCCATAGACCTATTCCCCACCACCACCTACCCCTTAGTCCAGGGGTGGCCAAACTGTGGCTTGGGAGCCGCATGTGGCTCTTTAACATATATTGTGTGGCTCTCAAAGCCCCCACTGCCCCATTGACTGGCTTGGAGAAAGCATTTCTCTCTTTAAATCACTTTTTCAAGCCAAGCCAGCTGGTGGTTTGGATAATGTGTTTAAAGTTTCTTTCTTTCTACCTCTCCTCCTCTCTCCCCATCTTCCTTCCTTCCTTCCTTCCTTCCTTCCTTCCTTCCTTCCTTCCTTCCTCCTTCCTTCCTTCCTTCCTTCCTTCCTTCCTTCCTTCCTTCCTTCCTTCCTTCCTTCTTTCTTCTCTTAAACATCTGACGTTCATGCCTTGTGGCTCTCAGACATCTGGTGTTTATTCTGTGTGGCTCTTACGTTAAACAAGTTTGGCCAGCCCTTTCTTAGTCCCACCTTGCCAAACCAATTTGATTTGTCTGAACTGCCACGGATACAATCCCGTACTCAAGAAAACACTCTGAGCTTCAGCTGTGAAGAAATCCAGTAACAAGAAGAAGAAAGAAAGAAAGAAAGAAAGAAAGAAAGAAAGAAAGAAAGAAAGAAAGAAAGAAAGAAAGAAAGAAAGAAAGAAAGAAAGAAGAAAGAGAAAGAAAGAGAGAGAGAAAGAAAGAAAGAGAGAGAGAGAGAGAGAGAAAGAAAGAGAGAGAGAAAGAGAGAAAGAAAGAAAGAAAGAAAGAGAGAGAGAAAGAAAGAAAGAAAGAGAGAGAGAGAGAAAGAAAGAAAAAAGAAAGAAAGAGAGAAAGAAAGAAAGAGAGAGAAAGAAAGAAAGAAAGAAAGAGAGAGAGAAAGAGAAAGAAAGAAAGAGAGAGAGAGAAAGAAAGAAAGAGAGAGAGAGAGAAAGAAAGAAAGAAAGAAAGAAAGAAAGAAAGAAAGAAAGAAAGAAAGAAAGAAAGAAAGAAAGAAAGAAAGAAAGAAAGAAAGAAAGAAAGAAAGAAAGAAAGAAAACAGTGCTTTATTGCTATATTTTTAAAAAGACCAAACTCAGCAGCCGTCTACACCTGCTGTGATATTTCTCTCCAGAGAAGAGCCACGGAGTGCTTCATCTTCCTTCAAAGGCAGCTTCAAGAGCGCACCCGGTTTGATTTCCTCTTTCAAAGGAATCCTGCATGGAGATTAGCAGGGCTGCCGTCCAGCAAAAGGTTGTTTGGAAAAGAGTTTTCAACCCAGGAAATTCCAATTGCTCGACTGCAATGCTGAGCACTGTTTTTTCATCAGAGAACAAGCTTGCTGGATCTCAAGGCCCCACCCCTCCAGAAAAATATCCAGCTGGCCCAGTATCTGTTGCCTGCCAAATGTTTCTTTGAATTCAGAAATTGTGCCTGAGGGAGAACAGGAGAGAGTTTGCACCCAGCGTCTGAAAGTTCTCAGAAGGTTGCTATCCTACTGAACATAGTAGCAGCAAGCCCAGCCAGATGCTGGTTCTTTGAGCCACAGGAACTGCTTGGCTCATGGCTGTCCTCTGCTACTGACAACCACTCCTCTGGGCTTTTCTGTTTCCTCCTCCCATCCCAGCAGGGGAGCCCATGGCTGTTTTTCATTGGCCACCACTTGGTATTTCCAAGCTCTGTCAGAAGCCGCTAAGGTTCCACTTGCTCCCAGACAGTCGTAAGAGTCCCCATTCACCCTTGAGAGGTATCCTGACCCTCATGAGTGTCCTGTTTGGCTACTGCGAGCCAGTTCGATGTAGTGGTTAAGAGCGGCAGACTCTAATCTGGGAAAACCGACTTTGATTTCCAACTCCTCCTCCACATGCAGCCAGCTGGGTGACCTGGGTTAGCCACTGTTCTCAAGGGCTGTTCCTCTCAAGAGCAGTTTCTCTCAGAGCTTTCTGAGCCTCACCTCCCTCACAGGGTGTCTGTTGTGGGGAGAAGATGGGAAAGGAGACTGTAAGACGATCTGAGTCTCTTAGTGAAGGGCAGGGTATAAATCCAATCTCCTCCTTCTCCTCCTGTTGCTTTGGCAACAGCTACCACCACTGCACAAGTACATGTCCCTCAGTGTGACTAAAGGTAAGCTGTGGCGGCCATTTTGTGGCTGTGCTCACTATGCTGTGTCAGCATTCCAAAGGTGTCCGAAGGCTCAGAAAGGTTGAGAGGCCCTGAGTTAGAGGTTTGGACCAGTGGGACATGGATTCAAATCCCATTGACTCATGTAGCTAATTTCATGCCTTTGGAGCAACCACTTTCACTTAGCGGAACCTGCCTCACAGAGCTGGCTGTGAGGGAAAACCACTTTTTCCAGGAGAAAAAAGCAAGACGGGAATGATAACATAAGTTAACACCCCTCCGGTACAGTCATATACCAAACCACATAAATGTTGTAAGGAAATATTGTCGGGAGAAACACACACAGATGGCAAATCTCAGCTATTGGATGTCTACTGAACGCTGGCCCCGGAGAATATGTTCATCATTAAAACTGAGAATTGGCTTCCAGTTCTCATTGCCGGTGGCCAAAGCCACCGAAAATGAAGCACGTCACTCTGCCCGAAGAACATGTCCTGGCTTTGAGCAGCAGGTGCGGAGTTTGCATGCAAGGAAACAAACTGTTCTCTGAATGCCTGATTAAATAGCAATCTCTTGCCCTTTGGAGCTGCCTGTTTTTTGCCTTAAGATTTTTTTTTGGGGGGGGGGGGGAGGGAGAGGGAGAGACAGTCCATTCACCATAGGCCCCAGCCCACGTCTCGCCTGTGCAAGCCTCGCTTTTAAAACACTTCCATCTTGCTTACAATTTGCTTGAAAACACAGCAACTCTCGTCTTCTCAGCCAGCAACTGCAATCTTTTATTCTTTTCCCTCCCACGCATCCCGCACGGGCTGGCGTCCTTTTTCTTTTTTTAATGGTGAATTAAAAACAGATAAAGCAAATAAAAACAAATCACCAGGAGTACATTTTGAGGGTGCGCGAGAGATGTTTCTCAATGTGCACGGGGCCCGCAGAAGTAATTTACATGCTAGAGCCAGATTTTTGGTGTCAAAGAATACGAACAGCTCTGTTTGAGATTTATGGCTGTCCTCTGTCAGAATACATTTGGGCACCAAGCTGAACGGCGACTTGAGCATAAGAATGAGAAACCGCCAGCATAGCGTCGGGGTTATACAGGGTTCCCCAACGCAATGCCCAGGGGCACCGTGGTGCCTTACCTCATGCCCAGGCATTTTTAGAAAATTGATTGATTTATTATTTATTTATTTACCTTGCATTTCTATCCCGCCCCTCTTCGCGAGCCAGGATGGGGCCAGGTGGGGCTTTCATCAGCAAGGGTTCTTTTTGGGGGGGAGGGGGTTGTATTTTTATGTGTGTGCGTGTATGCACACCTGGAAGTCATGCCGACCTCTGGTGACTGACCCCTGCTGGGGGCCTTGAGAATATTCAGGGAGGTGGCTGAATAGAGCCTGCCCCTGCCCTCCCGACTGCTGGTATTCCAAGGAGGTCTCCCATTCAAGGACTTGCCAGAGAAGAACCTGGAAGTCACGGGGACCTCTGGTGACTGACCCCTACTGGGGGCCTGGAGGATATTCAGGGAGGTGGCTGAATAAAACCTGCCATCGAAGCTGAGTTAGTGTGAGTTAGCTCGCAGTTTTTTAGCCTCTGGCTCACACATTTTTGTCATAGCTCAGGAAAAATGGCCCCAGAGCAAACTACTTTATGCAGTCGCTCACAACTTTAATGCCAGTAGCTCATGAAGTAGAATTTTTGCTCACAAGGCTCCACAGCTTAGAGGGAGTATTGCCTACCATCCCTTCCTCTCCCCAGCAACAGGCACCCTGGGAGGGAGCGGGGCCTGAGAAAGCTCTGAGAGAACTGCTCTGGAGAGTACAGCTCTGAGAGAACTTGTGACTTGCCCAAAGTCGCCCAGCTGGCTGTATGTAGAAGAGGAGTGGGGAATCAAACCTGGTTCTCCAGATTAGACTCCACCAATCTTAACCCTAGCTACACCCATCTGGTTTCCTGCCTTTGGGAACCCAAAGCGACTCTCCCATCCTCCATTTATCCTCACAACAACCCTGTGAGGTGGGTGAGGCTGAGCCTGTGACTGGCCCAAGGTCGTCCAGAAGGTTTCCATGGCAGGACACAAATTCAAATCTGGGTCTCTCAGGTTCTTGTCTGTTGCTTTAAGCATTACCATGCTGGGTCACTCTGATTTCTAGTTACACCTGCTCCACTTCAATCCCTCTCCCCACCCCCACCCCCGGTTCAATTCAATGTATTCTTCTTTTTCTTTTTCACTGAGCATCACTCTATATTCTGCCTCCACTCATTCTATTCTATTGCTTAATTTCCTCTTCAAGGTCGGGCAGCTGCCATTGTCCATCTGGAACGCTGTCCCCTTGTCTCCTGCCAAGCCAGGCACCCTTCCCGCTGGCATTGGGCCCTCATGTTAAGTTGCCATCCCTGCGTTTCATAGACTCAAAAACATTCCACTTGTTGACATCCCCATCAGGATTTGAACCCAGGACACAGAGGTCAGAGCCTCCAAGTCCCATAAGCCACCCAACTCGCAGTCACTATTCCCTAAGCCTCGATAGCAGGGGTGGCCAAACTGCGGCTCAGGAGCCACATGTGGCTTTTTCACACATATTGTGTGGGGGTGAACAAACATGTGGACAAAGGAGACCCGATCGATGTTGTTTACCTTGACTTCCAGAAAGCTTCTGATAAAGTTCCTCATCAAAAGCTCCTTAGAAAGCTTGAGAGTCATGGAGTAAAAGGACAGGTCCTCTTGTGGATCAAAAACTGGCTGAGTAATAGGAAGCAGAGGGTGAGTATAAAGGGGCAGTCTTCGCAGTGGAGGATGGTAAGCAGTGGGGTGCCGCAGGGTTCGGTACTGGGTCCCATGCTCTTTAACTTGTTCATAAATGATTTAGAGTTGGGAGTGAGCAGTGAAGTGGCCAAGTTTGCGGATGACACTAAATTATCAAAACCTGAAGATTTCAGGTTTTCACGGCTGGTAACATCATTAGAAGAAGAAGAAAAAGATATTGGATTTATATCCCGCCCTCCACTCCAAGGAGTCTCAGAGCAGCTCACAATCTCCTTTACCTTCCTCCCCCACAACTGTGAGGTGGGTGGGGCTGGAGAGGGCTCTCACAGCAGCTGCCCTTTCAAGGACAACCTCTGCCAGAGCTATGGCTGACCCAAGACCATGCTAGAAGGTGCAAGTGGAGGAGTGCAGAATCAAACTCGGTTCTCCCAGAAAAGAGTCCGCACACTTAACCACTACACCAAACCGGCTCTCCACATCAGGGTTTGTAGAATCTTTCGGGCTCAAGTGCCATGTTCTACTGGAGAAAGTTTTCCTTCCAAATGTTTCATTCTCAGCTGCGGAGAACATCCTCAGTGGCGTTGCAGCCGGAGCAGGCGCTCAGACCTTCTTGGCTGCCGTGCATTGAGTGGGGCCAGGGCTGCTGGAGAGCTGCTATTTCTAGGCTGGAGGGGGTGTGATGAAAGGGCAATAAGTTTGTGGATGTGCCCATTGTTTGGTGGGGCTTCCTGGAAGGGTAGTGATAAGGAAACTGGCTGCTGAATGTGACCATTGTTCTGTGTTAATTGCTGGGAGGGTTGGAAGGGGTGTGAAGATAAGGAAGATGGTTGTTGACTGTGCTGATTGTTCTATGGAATGTGCTGGTTGTTCTGTGACTTTCTGCAATTTATAATCTGTAGGGTGTTTTGCAGAGCTGGGTACCAAGATTGGTGGATGAAAATGCCTTCTTCCTTTCTGTTAAAATTGTGCTGGTGTTTGTAAATCTCAATAGCTTCTCTGTTCAGGCGGGTATGATAATGTGAGACCATAGAAAGGACTTCAGTTCTTTCAAAGTGGATGACGTGGTCTCCTTCTTGACACTAAATTGTTCAGGGTGGTGAGAACCAGAGAGGATTGTGAGGAACTCCAAAGGGATCTGTTGAGGCTGGGTGAGTGGGCGTCAACGTGGCAGATGCGGTTCAATGTGGCCAAGTGCAAAGTAATGCACATTGGGGCCAAGAATCCCAGCTACAAATACAAGTTGATGGGATGTGAACTGGCAGAGACTGACCAAGAGAGAAATCTTGGGGGCGTGGTAGATAATTCACTGAAAATGTCAAGACAGTGTGCGTTTGCAATAAAAAAGGCCAACGCCATGCTAATTATTAGGAAGGGAACTGAAAACAAATCAGCTAGTATCATAATGCCCCTGTATAAATCGATGGTGCAGTCTCATTTGGAGTACTGTGTGCAGTTCTGGTCGCCGCACCTCAAAAAGGATATTATAGCATTGGAGAAAGTCTAGAAAAGAGCAACTAGAATGATTAAAGGGCTGGAACACTTTCCCTATGAAGAAAGGTTGAAACGCTTGGGACTCTTTAGCTTGGAGAAACGTCGACTGCGGGGTGACATGATAGAGGTTTACAAGATTATGCATGGGATGAAGAAAGCAGAGAAAGAAGTACTTTTCTCCCTTTCTCACAGTACAAGAACTCGTGGGCATTCGATGAAATTGCTGAGCAGTCGGGTTAAAACGGATAAAAGGAAGTACTTCTTCACCCAAAGGGTGATTAACATGTGGAATTCACTGCCACAGGAGGTGGTGGCGGCCACAAGCATAGCCACCTTCAAGAGGGGTTTAGATAAAAATATGGAGCAGAGGTCCATCAGTGGCTATTAGCCACAGTGTGTGTGTATATATATAATTTTTTTTTGGCCACTGTGTGACACAGAGTGTTGGACTGGATGGGCTATTGGCCTGATCCAACATGGCTTCTCTTATGTTCTTATGTTCTCGAAGCCCCCACCACCCAGCTGACCAGCTTGGAGAAGGCATTTCTCTCTTTAAATCACTTCTCTGAGCCGAGCTAGCCAGCAGTTTAGAGAATGCATTTTAAGAGTCCAGAGAAAGAGAGAGAGAATGCATTTAAAGTTGCTTTCTTTCCACCTCCCCCATCCATTTGCCTTCCTTCCTTCCTTTTTTTTTCAGCACATAAATCAAACTTTATTGAAATAAATAGGGGTTACAACAAAAGGGATAGCAAAATAAAGAAGTCATTTCAATGAAAAAATAAAAAACAAATAAACAACCATATACATCAGAGTATCTTCATTACAGTAATACATAAGAATGCATGAAAAGGTCTGGTTTACTAAAATAAATACAAAGGTGCATGTCAAAACATGAGAAATAAAGCAAATCTTGATAGTAAGCATTTTTTGGAATGACATTATGATTTGTCAGGTACTCCACTACGGGGTACCAAAGAGCTTGAAATTTCTGTTGAAAAGTTACTAGATTTGGCCTTAAGGCATTATTTGAGACCTTCCTTCCTTCCTTCCTTCCTTCCTTCCTTCCTTCCTTCCTTCCTTCCTTCCTTCCTTCCTTCCTTCCTTCCTTCCTCCCTCCCTCCCTCCCTCCCTCCCTCCCTCCCTCCCTCCCTCCCTCCCTCCTTCCTTCCTTCCTTCCTTCCTTCCTTCCTTCCTTCCTTCCTTCCTTCCTTCCTTCCTTCCCTCCCTGCCTGGCTGCCTGGCTGCCTGGCTGCATCTGCCATTCATGTCTTGTGGTTCTCAAACAACCGACGCTTATTCTGTGTGGCTCTTACATTAAGCAATTTTGGCCACCCCTGCTCAATAGGTTTTCGTAATACTGCAGGAGATAATTTACTAGCCCCCCTCCAAGATCTTGATCGCCCAGGGGCCTTCACAGGGTTTAATCAACCTCGTAGGGTTGCCAGGTCCCCACAGGTGCCAGCAGGAGATAGGGTTGCCAGATCCAGGCTGGAGAATTCCTGGAGATTTGGGGACAGAGCCTGGGGGGGGGACAGGAACCTCAGAGGGCAGTGCCAGATTAAACCCTGTGAAGGCCCCTGGGCAATCAAAATCTTGGAGGGGGGCTAGTAGATTATCTCCTGGTATCTCCTGCAGGCCCTTTCTCAAAAGGCCCTTTGGCAAAGCTGCAGGGGAGAGGTAGAAAGAGGCAAGCCACCCAGGGCCCCTAAAGGCCAGTGCCTACTTGGCCTATTTGTTAATCCAGCCCGGTCAGTAGGGTTGCCAAGTCCAATTCAAGAAATATCTGGGGACTTTGGGGGTGGAGCCAGGAGACATTAGGGGTGGAGCCAAGATCAAGGCTGTGACAAGCATCACTGAACTCCAAAGGGAGTTCTGGCCATCACATTTAAAGGGACGGCACACCTTTTCAATGCCTTCCTTCCATAAGAAACTATGAAGGATGGGGCACCTTCTTTTGAGGCTCATAGAATTGGACCCCCTGGTCCAATCTTTTTGAGACTTGGGGGGTATTTTGGGGAGAGGCACTAGATGCTATGCTGAAAATTTGGTGCCTCTACTCCAAAAAACAGCCCCTCCAGAGCCCAAGATACCCGCGGATCAATTCTCCATGATTTTCTATGGGAATAAATCTCCATAGGGAATAACAGAGTTCGCAGCAGACATTTCGCTCCCCTCCCCCCGCTTTCTGACGACCCTGAAGCGGGGGGAGGGCCTCCAAACCAGGGGATCCCCTGCCCCCACCTGGGGATTGGCAACCCTACTGGTCAGTGGGGTACAATGCCACAAAGTCCACCCTCCAAAGCATCCATTTTCTCCAGGGGAACTGATCTCTGTAGTCTGGAGACGAGCTGGAATCCTGGAAGATCCCCAGGTCCCACCTGGAGGCTGAAGTAAAGTCCAACAGTGGCCGCACAAACAAAAATCAAACTGTGCCAGAAAGAACAAAAAACAAGTCTTTAGGAAATTGTACAAATTTATATCAGAAGTTCTCCATTCATGCAATAAAAGAGATCCCACACATATACATATAATAAAACTGAAAGACATAATATGACAGGAATAATAATAATAAACCTGTCTAGTGGAACGTGGTTCAAGCTAGCGATCACGTGAGATGATTTTTACCTTAGAAGCCGGCGTCGTTGTTCGGACTCCTTGCGTGTTGTAAGGAAGAAGGAGGGGTTTTGACCCATTTGGAGTTTCCGGATTTTTTTCCGGAGTCGACAAATCAGAATGGATTTTTGTGGACTGTATATGTGTGGGATCTCTTTTATTGAGAACTTCTGATATAAATCTGAACAATTTCCTAAAGACTTGGTTTTTGTTCTTTCTGGCACAGTTTGATTTTTGTTTGATTGACCCACCTGGAGGCTGGCATCTCTATTGAGGTATGCCAGTCTTAGGATTTCTGAAGACTTCTTCTTTTCCACCATCCCACTGACCTGCTGTCCAGGAATTTCCTATCCCAGAGTTGGCAACCCTACACATTATTCTCCTCCATATCACCGCAAGTGGTACACATTCCAAGCATTAACGCAGGGGTTGTGAGCTCCGTATTGCCCCGTGGCGCAGAGTGGTAAAGCTGCAGTACTGCAGTCTGAACTTTCTATTCACGACCTGAGTTCGAGCCCAGCAGAAGCTGGTTTCAGGTACCAGCTCCAGGTTGATTCAGCCTTCCATCCTTCCGAGGTCAGCAAAATGAGCACCCAGCTTGCCGGGGGGGTGGGGAGTGTAGATGACTGGGGAAGGCAATGGCAAACCACCCCGTAAAAAGTCTGCAGTGAAAACATTGTGAAAGCAACGTCACCCCAGAGTTGGAAACAACTGGTGCTTACACAGGGGACTACCTTGACCTTTAGCTTGTGAGCTCTAGGTTGGGAAATACTTGGAAATTTGGGGGGGGGGATTGGAACCCGAGGAGGGTGGCATTTGGAGAAGGGGGGAGCTTTACTGGGGTATAAAGCCATTGTGTCCATCTTCCAAAGCAGCCATTTTCTCCAGGAGAATGGACCTCATGTCTCTGGAGAGTGGCTGTTATTCCAGGACAGGGGTGGCCAAATTAGCTGAATGCAAGAGTCACATAGAATAAGTGTTAGATGTTTGAGAGCTACAAGACAGGAACATCAGATGTTTGAGAGCCACAAGGCAGAAGAAGACTGCAGATTTATACCCCGCCCTTCTCTCTGAATCAGAGACTCAGAGCGGCTTACAATCTCCTTTATCTTCTCCCCACATAACAGACACCCTGTGAGATGGGTGGGGCTGAGAGGGCTCTCACAGCAGCTGCCCTTTCAAGGACAACTCCTGCGAGAACTATGGCTGACCCAAGGCCATTCCAGCAGCTGTAAGTGGAGAAGTGGGGAATCAAACCTGGTTCTCCCAGATAAGAGTCCACACATCTAACCACTACACCAAACAGGAAGGAAGGAAGGAAGGAAGGAAGGAAGGAAGGAAGGAAGGAAGGAAGGAAGGAAGGAAGGAAGGAAGGAAGGAAGGAAGGAAGGAAAATAGATGGAGGAGGGAGAGATAGAAAGAAAGCAACTTTAAATTTAAATGCTTTCTCCAAGCTGTCGGCTGGCTTGGCTTGGAGAAGTGATTTAAAGAGAGAAATGCCTTCTCCAAGCCAGCCAATGAGGCGGTCGGGGCTTCAAGAGCCACACACGGCTCCTGAGCCACAGTTTGGCCACCCAGGAGATCTCCAGCAACTGTCTGAGGGTCGACAACTCTGCATTAATGTTTGTTCTGAGCTGGCTCCCTTTGGAGTCCATAAAACAGACATTAAGTTTGTCTAATGGCACAAGCAGCAGTTTTAATCCTCATTCTACCGGATTTGGCGTGCGCTCCCCCCGCCCCCGCATGGCTGAGCGTTGAAATAGATGGTGTTTTATTGTCAGATTTTGGATTAGCCATTTGCTCCCTCGAGCAACCGACAGCTGACAGGCAACACGTCAATCTCCCAGAGCAATTAATGAAGCCATGTTTTTGTGCGCAAACGTTCCATAAGCCCTTGCTCTTTCCAGCCGCCCAAGTCACAGCTCCGGCGATTGAAAATCCAGCAAGTCTCGACGGGCTGAGAAATGAAAAGGGGAAATCAACTCTCTCCCCCACTCCTCTTCCCAATTCAATGCAGCTTTTGTATCTCGTAATATTGTCTGGTTGGCCTTGATCGAATCACCAGCACCGGCAGCGCCCAAGCGGCCCGTCCGCTTCATTATCTGGGAAAATATTTTTGCTCAATTATCCCTGACAGATAATAGGAAATCCGACCTCTGGCAGCACCTCTGAAAGGAGAACTGCCGTTGTCTGATTTCATTTTCTTCCCCGAAACCATTGTGAACTAGAATAGCTTGAAAAGTTCCAGTGGCGCCCAGAGCTACAGTAAACCTTTGCTTCATGAAACGCCTCATTTCGCAGAAAGCGTTTTCGCCTCGGGAGAGCTCTGCTCTAAACCAGGGCAGAGAGAAACGGCCTGTGATCAACTGCAAGTTCAAGGACTTCGCCGCTAACATGGGGTTCAGCAGCCGCCAACTGGACTACTTCCACAAAATCCACGCTTTGGAAAGCATTGTCAAAATGTCTCGGTCATTACCGTTGCCGCTGTTTCCCCCTATCTCCGACCTCCAGGGCTTTTTTGGTAGCAGGAACTCCTTTGCCTATTAGGCCACGCCCCCTGATGTAGCCAATCCTCCTGGAGCTTTCAGTAGGCCCTGGATGAAGAGCCCTGTAAGCTCTTGGAGGATTGGCTACAGCAGGGGTGTGTGGCCTAATAGGCGAAGGAGTCCCTGCTACAAAAAAAAAAAAGCCCTGCCGACCTCACTGGCAAAGAGTTCAAGGTCACGGAGACACCCCACAGTCCTGTGAGGAAGGTCAAGACTTCTCTGACTCTCCATGACATCACAGCAGTCAAGTCAATAGCATTGCGCCTGGATCTGGCTCCAACTGAGAATGCCCACCGTCCCAGAGTCAAGTTGCCACCAGAGAATCCAGAAGAAG
The DNA here is from genome assembly GCF_032191835.1 of Heteronotia binoei. Classification (NCBI taxonomy): domain Eukaryota; kingdom Metazoa; phylum Chordata; class Lepidosauria; order Squamata; family Gekkonidae; genus Heteronotia; species Heteronotia binoei. The sequence goes on from NC_083242.1 coordinate 10,715,210, forward strand.
ATGAGGCTGCTGGCGGGTGCTTTCTCATTGTGCTTAGACAGAGCCCTTCCTGGGAATCTCCTCTGAGTGCTTTTGATATCAGAGTGCTCTTGATATTTTTGTTGGCTTGCTAGTGTGTAAAGTTGCCACTGATGGACAGTGACCCCAGCAAAGGGCTTGCAGGGCAAGAGATGAGCAGCACTAGTTGACCATTCCCTTCCTTCTTCAGAGCCTTCCTTGGTGGTCTCCCTTCCAAGTACTGACCCTGCTTAGCTTCCAACACAAGGTGACCTCTGCAAGGAGCTTTCAAGGCAAGTGAGAAGCAGAGGTGGTTGGCCATTGCCTTCCTCTGCAGAGCCTTCCTTGGTGGTCTCCCATCCAAGACTTATGGTGACCCCAGCAAGGGGCTCCCAAGGCAAGGGAGAAGCAGAGGTGGTTGGCCATTGCCTTGCTCTGCAGAGCCTTCCTTGGTGGTCTCCCTTCCAAGACTTATGGTGACCCCAGCAAGGGGCTTTCAAGGCAAGGGAGAAGCAGAGGTGGTTGGCCATTGCCTTCCTCTGCAGAGTCTTCCTTGGTGGTCTCCCTTCCAAGACTTGTGGTGACCCCAATAAGGGGCTTTCAAGGCAAGGGAGAAGCAGAGGTGGTTGTCCATTGCTTTTCTCTGCAGAGTCTTCCTTGGTGGTCTCCCATCTGAGACTTATGGTGACCCCAGCAAGGGGCTTTCAAGGCAAGAGAGAAGCAGAGGTGGTTGGCCATTGCCTTCCTCTGCAGAGTCTTCCTTGGTGGTCTCCCTTCCAAGACTTGTGGTGACCCCAATAAGGGGCTTTCAAGGCAAGGGAAAAGCAGAGGTGGTTGGCCATTGCTTTTCTCTGCAGAGTCTTCCTTGGTGGTCTCCCATCTGAGACTTGTGGTGACCCCAATAAGGGGCTTTCAAGGCAAGAGAGAAGCAGAGGTGGTTGGCCATTGCTTTTCTCTGCAGAGTCTTCCTTGGTGGTCTCCCATCTGAGACTTGTGGTGACCCCAATAAGGGGCTTTCAAGGCAAGAGAGAAGCAGAGGTGGTTGGCCATTGCCTTTCTCTGCAGAGTCTTCCTTGGTGGTCCCCCATCCAAGATTTATAGTGACCCCAGCAAGGGGCTTCCAAGGCAAGGGAGAAGCAGAGATGGTTGGCCATGGCCTTCCTCTGCAGAGTCTTCCTTGGAGGTCTCCCTTCCAAGACTTATGGTGACCCCAGCAAGGGGCTTCCAAGGCAAGGGAGAAGCAGAGGTGGTTGGCCATGGCCTTCCTCCGCAGAGTCTTCCTTGGTGGTCTCCTTTCCACGTACTGACCCTGCTTAGCTCCCGAGAAGTGACGAGATCAAGCTTGACCATGCCGTCTTCCCTCCGGGCGGTTTAGTAGCGCCCTAATTTATTTTATACGTTAAAATATTTGCACGCCGCCTTTTCTCTTGGTTCGAAGCAGTTTACGGATTACAATTTAAAAACTGCAGTTTAAAATGGCATGAAAGTCCCAGCTGTGCCCTCCACATGTTTATTTATTTAAATATTTATACCAATCTGTTCTGGGAGTCAAGGGCTGGAAAGGGGGATTTCAGACACACGACAACCACGCAGTAAGTCAATCATTCAATGTAAACCGGCAGAGGGGGGGTTCTGGGCCTGTTTGCATCACTCCCTGGTTCTGCCCTTCAGAGGGCCGGCAAGTTCTCTGAGAACTCAGACTCTGAATGGGGATTCCTGGCTGTGATGCAGGGATGCCAGCCTCCAGGGGAGACCTGGAGACCAGTAATTACAGCACATAAGAACATCAGAAAAACCATGTTAGATCAGGCCAATGGCCCATCCAGTCCAACAATTTGAGTCACACAGTGGCCGAAAAAAACAAAACAGGCGCCATTAGGAGGTTCATCAGTGGGGCCAGGACACTAGAAGCCCACCCACTGTCCCTCCCTCAGCACCAAGAATACAGAGCATCGCTGCCCCAGACAGAGAATTCCAGCTTGGTGGAACCGAGAGCCAGTTTGGTGTCGTGGTTAAGTGTGCGGACTCTTATCTGGGAGAACCATGTTTAATTCCCCACTCCTCCACTTGCAGCTGCTGGAATGGCCTTGGGTCAGCCATAGCTCTCGCAGAGGTGTCCTTGAAAGGGCAGCTGCTGTGGGAGCCCTCTCAGCCCCACCCACCTCACAGGGTGTCTGTTGTGGGGGGAGAAGATAAAGGAGATTGTGAGCCGCTCTGAGACTATGAGATTTGGAGTGGAAGACGGGATATGAATCCAATATCTTCTTGTTATACCCTGTGGCTAATAGCCACTGATGGACCTCTGCTCCATTTTTCTCCGATCCCCTCTCAAAGCTATGATTGTAGCCACCACCACCTCCTGTGGCAGTGAATTCCACATGTTAATCACACTTTGGGTGAAGAAGGACTTCCTTTTATCAGTTCTAACCCGACTGCTCAGCAATTTCATTGAGCGCCCACGAGGTCTTGTATTGTGAGAAAGGGAGAAAAGGACTTCGTTCTCTGCCTTCTCTATCCCAGGCATCATCTTGTAAACCTCAATTGTGTCACCCCACATCTCCAGACTATAGAGACCAGTTCCCCTGGAGACAATGGATGCTTTGGAGGGGGGGACTCCATGGCATGGTACCCCAGGCTCCACCCCCAAATCCCCAGGAATTTCCTAACCTGGAGCTGGCAACCATCCCCCACCTGTGGTTAGGGCAGAATTGGCAACCCAAGCTGTGGGTGATGCAAGAAATGGACTGATGTTGCTTCCGTCTCACCCTGATCTTTCAGTCGTAATTTCCATCAGACTGACAGGCGCTAATCCGGCATCATTTACCCTGGTAGCGGTACATTAGACAGGGAGAAAGAGAGAGAGACTCATTGGCTGCCCCCAACAAATGTTGTGGCTGAGCAGAGACGGATGCCTCCGAGCAGGGGAGCTGCGTGCGAATCCTGTTCCAGCTACAGGAGACCAGACGGCCAGCCGTCGCTATGTGATCAAATCAGTCTCCCAGGGTCCGCCTGCCACCTTGGCCTATCAGAGCCGCCCTTCATTTTCAGCCCTTGACGTCTTCCTGCTTGTGAAATGACAAAGTTCATGTCGGAATCTTATTGCCAAGAACTGTCTCTCAGCCCCTCTTAATAAAGGCTAGAGGGGGCAGGACTCAGACAAGGTAACTGGGTTAAGGAGAGATGTCAGATTGCAATTACCACCCTTAGACTCCAGCCCTGGGGCACGGGTGGCTAAGAGCCTCTTTCATTCAGGAGGAGAAGGAGAAGGAGGAGATTGGGTTTATACCCCCACCCTTCACTCAGAGACAATGAAGAAGTTAATGGGCCATATATTCAGGACTTTGAGCAGACTTCGGAGGATGGTGGAAGACAGGAGGGCCTGGCATGACTTCGTCCATGGGGTCGCAAATGTGCAACTGAACAACAACAACAGGATTCAGGACTAGGCTTCCCAATCCCCAGGTCCCAGAGGGGGATCTCCCGGTTTTACAGGCTTTCCCCCTCCCCCAGCCAGCTGGCCGGAAGGGGAAGCCCCACCCCCACAGCCATCATGCACCTCCATGAACGATTCCCATAGGGAACGATGGGGAATTGATCTGCGGGTATCGGGGACTCTGGGGGGCTGTTTTTTGAGATAGGGGCACCAAATTTTCAGTATAGCATCTAGTGCCTCTCCCCAAAATACCTCCCAAGTTTCAAAAAGATTGGACCAGGGGGTCCAATTCTATGAGCCCCAAAAGAAGGTGCCCCTATCCTTCATTATTTCCTATGGAAGGAAGGCATTTAAAAATTTGCGCAGTACCTTTAAATGTGATGGCCAGAACTCCCTTGGAGTTCAATTCTGCTTGTCACAGCCTTGATCTTGGCTCCGCCCCAATGTCTCCTGGCTCCACCCCCAAAGTCTCCTGGCTCCACCCACAAAGTCCCCAGATATTTCTTGAATTGGATTTGGCAACCCTATTCAGGACAGACAAAATGAAGTACTTCTTTACTCAGTGAGCAAGTGAAATCGTGGGATTGTCTGCCAGCAGATGCAGCTCGGGTTACAAACCTACAGGACTTTCAAAAGGAACTGGACACATTCATGGTGGGAATAGAGCAATCTTTGACCCAGAGAGAACTCCAGTTTTCTGGGTTACGCCTCTGAGGATGCCAGTCACAGTTGCTGGCAAAACATCAGGTCTCGCAATGCCGACACCACAGCCACACAGCCTGGAAAATTTACAACTAATAGGGCAATTCATTAGGGTTGCCAGGTCTGACTCAAGAAATATCTGGGGACTTTGGAGGTGGAGCCAAGAGCACAGTTGTGGCAAGGATGGTTGAACTCCAAAGGGAGTTCTGGCCATCACATTTAAAGGGAGCAGCACACCTTTTAAATGCCTTTCCTCCATTGGAAATAATGATGGAACATTGGAAAGAATGATGGGAACATTGGTACACTGTTGTGGTTGGAAGACATCACTGTCAGATACATACCTGCCGAGTTACTCTTTCCCCCTTGCTTCTCCTCCCATTACTAAAAAACAAACAAACACAGTGAGTTGCTAGAATAACTGTCAGATCAGAAGGTTTTTTCCCCAACCATTCACAAACATTGGAAACAATTCTGCTTGGATCCAGAGCTCTTACGATATTAAAAAAAATGGGCTTGCTTAAGGTCGCATTTTGATCAGACAAGCTCCAACAGTGTACAACTCAAATAACTGGGCTGAATATTCTGCACAGTGGTGGTGGGGGGGGGGGGGACAAACACACTCTGAACATGTGGTGGGGGTGGGGGGACAAACTTAGGCCTGAAAGCCTCTCTCTCTGCTATTCCAGTGTAATGGAAACTTCTTAGACCAATTACCGGGAAGGAAATCGAGCTGCCGGGCGCATGAAAGCTCGCAGGTACTTGCTAATACATTACGATAAAGGCTCAGACAGTTAAATTAATAAACCTATTAACCTGACAGCATGCAAACAAAAGCAGCGGATGCTACAGAGCCATTTGCTGGAGTGAATAGTGGTAGGGGGGAATGGTTTTTGGTTTCCCATGAGACCCAAAGATTGCCTTCCAGAAATGAAGAAGCTTAAACCGCAGCACGGAGGAAATGGCATTTAATGTCAGAGACTGGTGTCCCTCTAGTCCTCTGAGCATCAGGGTCTCAGGCACCTCCCTTGTTCTCTTGACGAACACCCAGGCAAATCTGCCATTGGATGGCCATCAAATACCTAAGAAAAGAGCCCCGTGGTAAAAGAGTGGTAAAGCTGCAGTACTGTAGTCCTAAGCTCTGAGTTCGATCCCCGGAGGAAGCTGGATTCAGGTAGCAGGCTGAAGGTTGACTCAGCCTTCCATCCTTCCGGGGTGGGTAAAATGAGGACCCAGCTTGCTGGGGGGGAGGAAAGTGTAGATGACTGGGGAAGGCAATGGCAAACCACCCCACAAACAAGTCTGCCGTGAAAATGTTGTGAAAGCAACGTCACCCCAGAGTCGGAAACGACTGTACTTGCACAGGGGACCTTTCCTTTCCAAATACCTAAGAAGCGGGAGTCCATAATTCAGCTGATTCTGTTATTTTATGATTCAATCATCTAGTACAGGGGTGACCAAACCGCAGCTCAGGAGCCACATGTGGCTCTTTCACACACATTGTGTGGCTTTTGAAGCCCCCACCACCCCATTGGCTGGTTTTGAGAAGGCATTTAAAATTGCTTTCTTTCCACCTCTCCCTCATTTCTTCCCATCAATCTTCCTTCCTTCCTTCCTTCCTTCCTTCCTTCCTTCCTTCCTTCCTTCCTTCCTTCCTTCCTTCCTTCCTTCCTTCCTTCCTTCCTTCCTTCCTTCCTTCCTTCCTTCCTTCCTTCCTTCCTCCCCTCCCCTCCCCTCCCCTCCCCTCCCCTCCCCTCCCCTCTCCTCTCCTCTCCTCTCCTCTCCTTTCCTTTCCTTTCCTTTCCTTTCCTTTCCTTTCCTTTCCTTTCCTTCCCTTCCCTTCCCTTCCCTCCCCTCCCCTCCCCTCCCCTCCCCTCCTTCCTTCCTAGCTACCTACCTACATCTAATGTTCATTTTCTTGTGGCTCTCAAACCTCTGACATTTATTCTGTGTGGCTCTTACATTAAGCAAGTTTGGCCGCCCCTGGTCTAGGAAACAGGAATCATTCATCTCAGAGCCCTGTACCTCCTACTAAAAAAAAGCCCTAAATAAATTATATAAATAAAAATGATCTTCTCGGGTGTCTATTTCTTCTTTGCCAAATTTGAATGGCAACAGAAAGGAAGGATCACGGAGAGAGACACACTGGCTGAAAGTTTGTTCCTGCCGAGTTTTATGGCTCCATGGAACCAGTTTTATGCCGCAGTAATTCCAGATGCTCGCATCTGAAGCCTGAGTTAGTAGAAGCAGCAGGGCAGCCTGCCGCATACCCGACAGGGAAGCACAGATAATAAATATAGCCAGGCTTCTGTCTGCAAATAAACACCACCATTATTGTGCTGCCAAGATGCCTGCTCTTTGTGGGGAGTTTCAGAAGAATTAGGTTTGTTGCTGTTGTTCCCATCAAATCATAGCTGATTTATGCAGCCCCGTGGGGTTTTCAAAGCAAGATGTTTTCGGAGGCGGTTGGCCATCGCCTGCCTCTGCGTTGTAACCCTGGCATTCCTTGGTGAGCTCCCATCCAAATACTGACAAAGGCTGACCCTGCTCAGGTTCCGAGATTCGGCAAGATCAGGCTGGCCTGGGCTCTCAAGGTCGGGGCAGAATTAGGATTGCAGTTTATGTCTATTTCTTTGCACTTTTGGTGGAAACGTTTGTGCTTCAGCAGCAGAGGCACACAATGTCAGAGCCATCTCTGCATTGCATGGATTGTCTGGTAAAACCACATCAAGAAGAAGAGGAAGAAGCAGAAGAAGAGGAAGGAGACGAGGAAGAAGAAGAAGACGATGAAGAAGAGCAGGAGGAAGAAGAGGAAGAAGAAGTTAGTTTATTCAATTTATATCCTACCCTCCTGCATTGCATGGATTGCCTGGTAAAACCACATCAAGAAGAAGAAGAGGAGGAGGAAGAAGCAGAAGAAGAGGAAGAAGAGGAGGAGGAAGAAGAAGAAGACGATGAAGAAGAGCAGGAGGAAGAAGAAGAAGATGAGGAGGAGGAAGAAGAAGAAGAGGAAGAAGAAGAAGTTAGTTTATTCAATTTATATCCTGCTCAGGGTGGCTCACAGTTCATAATAACAAAAACAACATCAATATAAAAACGTTAAGCTAAAAAGTAACAATCAGTTACTATTACAATACAATTAAATAAATAAATAAGTGGGAAGAAGAAGAAGAAGATATTGGATTTATACCCCACCTTTCACTCTGAATCTCAGAGTCTCAGAGCAGCTCACAATATTTTCCTCCCCCACAACAGACACCCTGTGAGGTGGGTGGGGCTGAGAGAGCTCTTACAGCAGCTGCCCTTTCAAGGACAACTCCTGAGAGAGCTATGGCTGACCCAAGGCCATTCTGGAAGGTGCAAGTGGAGGGGTGGGGAATCAAACCCGATTCTCCCAGATAAGAGTCCGCACACGTAACCACTACACCAAATCTGGGATCACAAGATACGATGGCGATGATAACTCACCCAGATGGCTTTCAAAAAGAAATCAGGAGAATTCACGGCACAAAGGTCTGTGCTTGCAAATGAAGCCTCCACAATCGGAAGCAGCATACCTGAGTCTTACCTGCCAGAGACCAACGACGGGGGAAGGCAACCTCCCATTTATGGATTTACTTCATGTGTGCCCCACCTTTCTCCAAGTGG
>NC_083242.1:10727989-10733298 GCF_032191835.1 Heteronotia binoei
AATAGGGAGTCGGCTCTGTAATCAGCTAAAAAGGTCTACAGAACAAAATAGCTTTAAAGACAGACACCAAAAGCTTTCTGGAATAAAACAGTTTTCACAAGTTGAATGGATCCAAAGGAGGGTGATGAAGATGGTGAGGGATCTATGAAGAAAGGTTGAAGGAGCTGGGCATGTTTAGCCTTGAGAGGAGGCAGCTGAAGAGTGATACAATTACCATCTTCAAGTACTTGAAGGGCTGTCATATAAAGCAGGGGTGGCCAACGGTAGCTCTCCAGATGTTTTTTTTTGCCTACAACTCCCATCAGCCCCAGCCAGCATGGCCAATGGCTGGGGCTGATGGGAGTTGTAGGCAAAAAACTTCTGGAGAGCTACCATTGGCCACCCCTGATATAGAGGATGGTGTGGAATTGTTTTCTGTGGCCCCAGAAAGTAGGACCAGAACCAATGGGTTGAAATTAAATCAAAAGAGTTTTCGGCTCAACTTTAGGAAGAACTTCCTGACCGTTAGAGCAGTTTCTCAGTGGAACAGACTTCCTCGGGAGGTGGTGGGGTCTCCTTCCTTGGAGGTTTTTAAACAGAGGCTAGATGGCCACCTGACAGCAATGTGGATCCTGTAAACTTAGGGGGAGGTATTGTGAGTTTCCTGCATTGTGCAGGGGGTTGGACTAGCTGACTCTGGAAGTCTTTTCCAGCTCTATGATACTATGATTCTAAGTTTCCAGGAAGCAGAAAAGAAGGTGCTGGTAGTGGTGATGGAGGAGGAGGAGGAGGAGGAGGAGGAGAAGCTGCCTTGTACTCAATCAAACCCTTGGCCCATAAAATCAATATTGTCTACTAAGACTGGCAGCGGCTCTCCAGGGTCTGAGAAAGAGGAGGAGAAGAAGACATTGGATTATACCCCGCCCTTCACTCAGCATCTCAGAGCGGCTTACAATCTCCTTCTTTTCCCCTCCCCACAACAGACGCCCTGTGAGGTAGGTGGGGCTGAGAGGGCTCTTCCGAGTACTGTTCTGTGATACTACATAAGTGTCACTGATACAAGGCATTCAGAATTCTGATGAATTTAAAATGAAAATTAAAAAAAAAACAGAATTGCAAAAGAGAACAGCTGAGAAAACTGTGACTGGCCCAAGGGCACCCAGCCGACTGCATGGAGCAGAGGAGTGGGGAATCAAGCCTGGTACTCCAAATTAGAGTCCACGGCTTCACTACAGACTTGCTTGCATGGAAGGAAGCTCGGTGAAGCTTTTAGAGCATGGAAATCCACCGTCTGGAAGATGGGGGCAGCTGAAAAATCCGGGTCCCACATTCTTTACAGCCAGTTTGGTGTAGTGGTTAAGTGTGCGGACTCTTATCTGGGAGAACCGAGTTTGATTCCGCACTCCTCCACTTGCACCTGCTGGAATGGCCTTGGGTCAGCCATATCTCATGTAGGAGTTGTCCTTGAAAGGGCAGCTGCTGTGAGAGCTTTCTCAGCCCCACTCACCTCACAGGGTGTCTGTTGTGGGGGGAGAAGATATAGGAGATTGTAAGCCGCTCTGAGATTCAGAGTATAGGGTGGGATTTAAATCCAATATCATCATCTTCTTCATCTTCATCATCATCTCTGTTGAAACACAGCTCTACAAAGTAGGGCATTTCTGGACCACTTTAGGTCACAGTTATCTCCCAGGCCCAGAGATAGGGTTGCCAATCCCCAGGTGGGAGCAGGGGATCTCCTGGTTTGGAGGCCCTCCCCCCACTTCAGGGTCGTCAGAAAGCGGGGCGGGGGGGGGGGAGAGAAATGTCTGCTGGAAACTCCATTATTCCCTATAGAGACCGATTCCCATAGCGTATAATGGAGAATTGATCTGTGCGAATGTGGGGCTCTGGGGGAACTGTTTTGAGAGAGAGAGAGGCACCAAATTTTCAGCATAGCATCCAGTGCCTCTCCTTAAAATACCAGCGAAGTTTCAAAAGGGGTGGACCAGGGGGTCCAATTCTATGAGCCCCCAAAAGAAGGTGCCCTTATCCTTCATGATTTCCAATGGAGGGAAGGCATTTAAAAGGTGTTTGGTCCCTTTCAATGTGATGACCAAAACTCCCTTTGGAGTTCAATCATGCTTGTCACGCCCTTCCTCCTGGCTCTACCCCAATGCCTTCTGGCTCCACCCCAAAGTCCCCAGATATTTCTTGAATTGGACTTGGCAACCCTACCCGGAGAGGTAAAAAACCACTTGAGAGAGTTCAGACCTCTTCAGATTACATTATTTGATTGTTACGATGACCCTGCCTAGTAGGCTAATCTGATTATGCTCAGTGCCACAGGTGGGGGAATGAGAAGAGGACAGCCCTGCTGAAGACGGCCATCAGGTGGTTCCGTGGCTGAAACAGGTTTTGAACCAAAGGGCTCTTCATTCACTTGGCTCCACCAACTCCAGATTCCCCTGAATGGCTGCAAGCAGGGCTTTTTTTTGGTAGAAAACCCCCACCAGGAGCTCATTTGCATATCAGGCCACACCCCCTGACACCAAGCCACCCAGAACTGCGTTCCTGCTATTAAAGAACAGCCCTGGCCACAATTCTGGTCAAGAACCAAGATGGTGGCACTGTTGATCAGTAATCCTCTTGAGGGGTTCAGCCCCAGCAACTAGACAGACTTCAGCTCTCGTCATGGATAGAAGTTACCAGTATGCTTGTTTGTCTTTTGAGAGTACTCAGTCTAGGTTGCCAAGTCCTCTTCATCCCCTGGCGGGGGACATTCGCACATGCAATGCGTGTACGCGAGATGAATGACGTCACCCGGAAGTGACGTCATCAAAATGGCAGTGCCCGTGTGGGGTCACTCTAGGCATTTCTGGGGGAACTCTATGGTTTTCCCAGACGCTCTAGCCATTTGGGAGATCAAAACTCTATGGTGCAAAAGTACCATAGAGTTTTAACCTCCCAAAAGGCCAGAGCCTCTGGAAAAAACATAGAGTTTTCCTGGAAACGCCTAGAGCGGTCCCGCATGGGTGCCGCCATTTTGATGACATCACTTCTGGGTGATGTCACAGCAGGGAGAGGTTCCCCCCGCCAGCCCGATGTGGGCTGGCCGGTTGAGAACCTCCCGGGCAGGAGATTCCCCACCCGGACCGGGGGGTTGGCAGCACTAGCTCAGCCTGACAACAAGAGGACTCGAATGCGCCTCTCAAAAGATCTCAACAGTGGCTTTTCCTTTGATATTCAGCAGTAAATTCTCTCCCACAGAGCTTATTCTTCCTTGTGCTGGTCCAGGCTCCCTCACGCCGCTTTGTTCCTTCAGTTTTATGGAAAACAGAACACAGATCCTTCGCTGTTCCCCCCACAGTGGGGCTCAACTTCAGCCATGCTGCAGTTGCAAAGTGAATTATGAGCCTGTCTACGTGACGTCTCTCCCATGCATAATAAGAGGAAAGAGTTCTGGAGGACATGCCAACCTTTGGCTGTTCCAAAGAATGGGGGAAATGCATGCAAAGGAAGAGGGTGAAACATCCCGGACCGCTACGCCAAGTGGAAGAGGCGGACAATCCATTTGAGAAACTGATGGACCAAAAAGTGCCCAAAAGAAGAAATTGAAATTTTACTTACAGAGGCCAAATGTTACAGGCCCAGCATGTAGGGCTGCCAAACGCCTACCAAGAGTGGGGGATCCCCTGGTCTGAGGAACCTCAACCCACCAGCAGGGAGCTGGCTGCTGGGGGGATCCCCACCCCCGAAGAAACCCGTTGCCACACACTGTCCCCGCCACGATGATACCCCTGGAAGTGTCATCGTCCTGAGGATGTTGTTCTGGGGACACTCTAGGAGTCACAGTAAAACTCTATGGTAGAGTTTTACCATGAATCCTAGAGCGTCCCCACTGCAATGCTTTAGGAATTGTGGTAAGACTCTATGGTACTATAGAGTTTTACCGCGGCTCCTAGAGCAGCCCTGGTGCGACGTCCCCAGCTCGATGATGTCACTTCCACAGTGGTGAAGGGACTTGGCAATCTTGCCAGCGTGAATGATCAAAGCCCCAAACCTAGCCTAGGGCTCCCTGCCAGCACCTTTTCAGGTATTTTTAGAAAGTGGGACTCTTGTCCAGCAAGGCTTGATGATGCATGGACATCCCAGGTTTGATTGCTGGCTTCCCCAGTCAAAAGACCTCATATAAAAGGAAGAGAAAAGGGCTCTAAGAGCTACTGCTAATCCTGATCTCGTTGGTCAGTGATCAAACTCATTACAAGACAATAATGTAAATAGCGTTGCTATAGGGTGACAGGTCTGTGTTGGAAAATACCTGGAGACTTTGGGGGTGCAGCTAGGAGAGGGCGGGGTTTGGAGAGGGGAGGGGCCTCGGCGTGGTCCAATACCATAGAGTCCAGCCTCCAAAGCAGCCATTTTCTCAGGAAATTTTGCTTGAGCGGCCAATAAGAGAGTGTGATTGTCAAGGCACCATTCTGCCATTTCTCAGGCTGCAGCGTGGGAGTTTGCTGGCCTCAGGAGAAAAGGCCACTTTACACTGCTTTGAATCTCAAGCACGGAAAATCAAAGCACGCAAAGATTTCCAAAGCCACATCTAATATATTCTTTGTAACCCTTCCTTTCCCCTTTCCTAGATTGTAGGTTCCTTGGGGAAGTTCACTTTGGCTTAGGCTTGCCAGGTCCGACTCAGGAAATACCTGGGGACTTTGGGGGTGGAGTCAGGAGACTTTGGGGGTGGAGCTGGGAGTAGAGGTGTGACAAGCACGATTGAACTCCAAAGGGCGTTCTGACAATGACATTTAAAGAGACCGTGCTCTTTTTAAATGCCTTCATTGGAAATTTATTTTATTACATTTGTATTACATTTTATTACATTTCTATAATGGAGGATGTGGGCAGCTTTTGGGGGAGCTCATAGAACTGGACCCCCTGGCAAGAAAATTCCCACCCACATTCTGGTTTATTTACTTCTGTGGTCGTCCCACGAAGGCCTGAGGTGGATTACAGAGTCTGGAGTGAGGGGTAGAGGCAGCCATCTCAAGACAATGCCAGGCCCACATTCAATACTTTCTTTAAGCCAGGGGTGTCAAACATGCAGCCTGGGGGGCCAAATCAGGCCTCCGGAGGGCTCTATAAGGCCCCTGAGCAACTGGCTGTCATCTGCTTCCTTCTCCCTCTCTCTTGCTTCCTTCTGCATCGCAGCTTGCTTTGCAAGGTTTGCTCAATTGCGCAGCAGAGCTACAAAGCAAAGCTTCTATCTTCTCCATTGCTGAGGCTCCTCCCTTGGGGGGGAAGGGGTGGGGAGGAGCCACCAATAGAAGCTTGCTTTCCAGGCTCTCTCAATC
>NC_083242.1:11033398-11157100 GCF_032191835.1 Heteronotia binoei
AGGACCTGCAGACCAGTTGTGGTGGAGGTTTGCTGCTGGGTTGCGGTGGCTGACAGGTGTGCCATTTTTTGCTGATCCAACTCCATGATTGCTATTAGTACACATGCGTAAAGAGCAAGACTTCCTGCCTCTTAGCGTGCATGTGGAGAGGAGGAGGAGGAGGAGGAGGAGAATGAAGCAAGATCAGTCAGTGGTAGTGAATATTTCTTTTTGGCATAAGTGGGTTCAGAGATCTCTCTGCCCTACAAAAAGCTTTTCATTGCCTTTTCTTTTTCTCCCTTGCCCAAGCCTAGCTTCCCAGCCTCCCCATCACAACCGTCTGTCCCAGAAGTTCTCTGCACATGACTGAAACATGTACTGTGTGTGAGAGTGTTGCACAACTCAAATGGGGGCAGGTTAGTAGCTGCATTTTACGTGCATCTGTGCAGACGGGAATGTTCCTAAGTCATAATGCTATTAGCTGTCACGGAGGTTGCAATGTCAGCATAAACATTTGAATCTCTGTGCATACACTTCGATTACTGCAGTTAATATTTGTTGTTGCCGTCAAGTCACAGCTGATTTTTGGTGACCCTGCAGGATTCAGAGGTGGTTTGCCATTACTTGCCTTGCATAATGACCCTGGAATTCCTTGGTGGTCCCCCATCCAAATACTAGCTAGTTAGTATAGATCAGTGGAAACTGCATTTGTTTGAATAGCTTTCAATTAGTTCAGGGTGTAGAGCTTGTAGTGGTGGGTGGATGTTTCCTTGTAGTGCTGATCGTTTGTCATATTGCCCTGCAGTTTCTGCGTTTAAAACTGCTTAAATTTCTCCAGATGGGACATGCCCAGTGTTAGCTCACAGATTTTAAGCCTCCAGCTCACACATTTTTGTCTGGATGACCCCAGAGCACAATAATTTATGCAGTAGCTCATAACTTTAATCCCAGTAGCTCACAACTTTTAATACCAGTAGCTCACATAGTAGAATTTTTGCTCACAAGACTTTGCAGCTTAGAAGGGAACATTGGACATGCCTTGCATTGTCTTTTCCCACCATCCATCCTTCGTATTGCTTCCCTTCATGAAGCTATCAAGAAATAAGTTGGAAATCCCCAAAATGGTGTCTGGAGGTGCTATGGCATCCCGTATGCATTTCCTGGAACCTACTTGCTCCTTGAGTCTTGGGGAACTTGTTACAGATTTCCAGAGAAAGTGGCTGATCCTCAAGCGCTCTCTAGAGTTGTATGTCTGCAAAGCACTGTCAGATCTCAGCTGGCTTATGGCAACTGCATAGGGTTTTCAAGGCACAAGACAAGCAGGGGCAGGGGGTTGCCATTGCCTGCCTCTGAATAGCAACCCTGGACTTCCTTTGTGGTCTCTCCCATCCTAGGTCTCTGCTTAGCTTCTTAGACCTGACTAGATTGGGCTAGCCTGGGCCGTCCTGGTCAGGGCTAAAGTTTGAGGTGTGGGAATGGGGGCATAGAATCAATGACGACCACAGATTTATACCCCACCCTTCTCTTTGAATCAGAGTCTGAGTGGCTCACAATCTCTTTTATCTCCTTCCCCCCCAACAAACGCCCTGTGAGGTGGGTGGGGCTGAGAGGGCTCTACCAGCAGCTGCCCTTTCAAGGACAACTCCTGTGATAGCTATGGCCAACCCAAGGACATTCCAGTAGCTGCTAGTGAAGGAGTGGGGAGTCAAACCCAGTTCTTCCAGATAAGAGTCCAGGCACTTAACCACAACACCAAATTGGCTCTCAATCAGATTTCAACTCTGACCCAGATTCTGTCTGTGGCCTTGGGCGGTATGTGCCAGTCTCTTAACTTCATCACTCCATCAGATGTTTGTGCAGCAATGCACTGAATTACAGCTTTCAGTGATCTTGGAAGTGTTAAATATGCGAAATATTTTTGGCAGGTGAAATTCAGCTTGGAATCTGAGCCATGCGTGGTAGTGGGAGGAAAAACACAATTCTTATAGTTCAAGTTGTTTTTTAAAAAAAGATCATGCGAGCATTTAAAACAGCTTGCTGTTTAAAATATTGCCATGGATATATCCTTCAGATACTGGCATGGTTTATTGAATAATGTAGGGGTTGCTCACAGCCAACTGAAATAAGTGAATAATTAACATGCACATTTGTATGTGTGAGACTGAATGAGAGATTCAATTGGATTGTCATCTACCTCCTCTATTATTAACCCTATGAAGAAACCTAAGAAGTACACAACTTTTGACATTCAGTTTCTGTTGACAGTGGCTCAGTGGTAAAGCATCTGCTTGGTAAGCAGAAGGTCCCAGGTTCAATCCCTGGCATCTCCAACTAAAAAGGGTCCATGCAAATAGGCGTGAAAAACCTCAGCTTGAGACCCTGGAGAGCCGCTGCCAGTCTGAGTAGACAATACTGACTTTGATGGACCGAAGGTCTGATTCAGTAGAAGGCAGCTTCATATGTTCATTTCTTTGCCCAGTAATGTTAATACAGCTTACTCTTGATACGAAAGAAATAGAGCAGGGGTGGCCAAACTTGCTTAAAATAAGAGCCACATAGAATAAATGTCAGATGTTTGAAAGTTGCAGCATGAACATCAGATGTTTGAGAGCTACGAGGGAGGGAGAAAAAATTGAAAGAAAGGTGGAAAGAAGGGATTTATATGAGGGAGAAGGGAGGGAAAGGTGGAAAGAAAGCAACTTTAAATGTATTCTCCAAGCTGGCTGATGGAGCACTGGGGGCTTCGAGAGCCGCAGAATGCATGTGAAAGAGCCACATGTGGCCCCTGACCCGCAGTTTCCACCCCTGACCCAGAGCTTATAAAATGAAGATATCTAAATATTAACTAATTGTAACATGATCAATTGTGCAGCAGCGGGAGATTACTAGAGCTTTACCTGAGGGACCAGAAAGGAGCTAGTTTTCACAGAGCTGTTGGGGACGAAGTGACACGGCAGACTAAATACGGGGCATTAAAGAGAGGAAAGATGCCTTGCCCTGTTCTGTAGGCTGGAGTCTGCGGTAGTAGTTGAGTGTTGCTGTATGAATATAATTGAAGCCTGGAAATGCTCTGTGCTGGATGAGATTGCTCTGTAGGCCAGCTTCTTTCTGTTCTCTGTTTTCCTGGAATGGGAAGAAGGTAGCTTAAAAACTTCCATGTGCAGACATACACACACACTTGTAAAATACACAAAAATACAACAACTACAACTTCCTTTGCTGCAGTATAATGAATCTTTCCCCTCCCCCCTCCAGATCTGGATGGGCCAGGCCAGT
This sequence comes from Heteronotia binoei, assembly GCF_032191835.1. Taxonomy (NCBI): domain Eukaryota; kingdom Metazoa; phylum Chordata; class Lepidosauria; order Squamata; family Gekkonidae; genus Heteronotia; species Heteronotia binoei. The sequence continues at coordinate 11,036,654 of NC_083242.1, forward strand.
CTGATCTTGGAAGGTAAGCAGGGTCAACCCTGGCTAGCGTTGGGTTACAAGACCACCAAGGGAGTCCAGGGTTGGTACATGGAGGCAGGCAATGGCCAACCCCCTCTGCTTGTCTCTTGCCTTGAAAACCCTGAGGGGTCCCCATGAATTGACTGTGACTCATGGCACTTTACCCTACCTATGAACCTTTTGTGCAAGTGAACACAAAATGTTGGGAGAAGGTTACTGGGCAGAGAGAGATGGTGGCTCAGCGGAAGAGCATCTGCTTGGTCAGCAGAAGGTCCCAGGTCCAATACCCGGCATCATCAACTAAAAAGGGTCCAGGCAAGTAGGCATGAAAAACCTCAACTTCAGCCCCTGGAGAGCTGCTGCCAGTCCGAGTAGACAATACTGACTTTGATGGACCGAGGGTCTCATTCAACATAAGACAGCTTCATATGTTCATATGGATGCAGAGGCATTCTGTGTACACTCCACCCAAGACCTGAAGTTTATTTTGGTTGCGAAGCAATTAGTTGTTAGATTTCTGTGAAGACATAATCTCAGGCTACTGTGCTGTGGGATTTAATGCAGCATATGCCAGTCTGCTTCTGCCTCTAGGTTTCCTTTAAACGTTTAACCGTTTGCGGGGGGGAGATTTGTCTGTTTTGTATGCTTAACGCTGTTTAAGCAGGAACAGTCAACACTTCTTTTTTGAAAACCTTTTCAAATCATGCAAGAGTCCGGATTTGAGAAATAGCTTTTTAACCTGGAACAAAGAAATAGATTTGGGAATATGGAATCCAGGTCCTAATGTTGCTGCCAGAAATTATTACCCTCTTAAATAGGTCACTGATCTCTGATTCTGAGGAATTGCGTGTTAGGCAGATTTGAAAGTCATTAAAGGGAAATCTTGATGCTCCAAGATAGGTTTAACTGGGGTTAGGGAGAGTCAGATGGTAAACTAAAAATAACCATTTCTTGGAATACAATGACAAAATGACACACAGAGCAATTGATGGTACTGAGTGAAAGTACAAAGATGATCTGAAGAGAATCCTGGAATATCTTCTAGTATGCCAAAAGATGGTGGTCTTTAACTGTATTTGGTATAATTTGATAGCACTTGAAGTCCAAAACCTCTGCTGCCTCTAAGCACTTTTGAAATTGGGGGAGTGGATCTGCCAGGCAGCTTTATGATGTGGCAGGGGAGATGGGGAAAATGCAAAGATCTCTCGGGGTGCCCCACGTTGTCTTTCCATTCTTACCCATTTATCTGAATGTAAACTGCCTGCCTTCAACAGACCATGTTTTTAAAATGGCAAATTCAAAGTTTATTTCAACTGAGACAGAACTTTTATTCTGCATTCTGAAACAAATGTTGTCTGTTCAATTCTGAGGATATACGTGCGCTCACGTGCACACAAACACCTTAGCTTGCTTTCTGAATGATTTCAGGATTGTGGTTTTAGGTGAAAACATGGATTTTTCAGGGAGGCAGGGGGAAAAACGGTTCTTACAAAAAAGATTTATCCAGTTCAGAAATTAGAGCAGTGCCTTCTGTATTTGTGGCGGTATAAAGACCTGGATGTAGGAGCCCCATGGCACAGAGTGGTAACGCTGCAGTACTGCAGTCCTACGCTCTGCTCATGACCTGAGGAAGCTGGGTTCAGGTAGCTGGCTCAAGGTTGACTCAACCGTCCATCCTTCTAAGGTCGGTAAAATGCGTACACAGCTTGCTGAGGGAAAGGGTAGATGACTGGGGAAGGCAAGGGCAAGCCACCCTGTAAAAAAGTCTGCTGTGAAAACATTGTGATGCGACGTCACCCCAGAGTCGGAAACAACTGGTGCTTGCACAGGGGACTACCTTTACCTTTTTAGAGACCCGAATACTGTTCAGAAGGGCTGTAGGTTCAGAAAGGGATCTTGAACTCTTGTTTCTCCTCAGGGTAGAGAAAGCAGTGCACGTTGAAGTCAAAAGTGGAATATTTCGTAGGTAGCATTTGGCACTGATGACAATTTATAGAACATAGGCACTATTAGCTAAGGGGAGGTAGATTGACTAGGCATTTGAATAGCTTGGTAGTCTGAGTTGGCCACTGCAAAGGTGGATATTTACTAGTTTTGAGCAGCTGTGGGAAAAATCCTAAGAAATGGATGCATACATTAACTATTGATTAGAACTATAGGGTTTCATTCGCATCTTGGAAGATTTCCTCCCATGGCTTTACATTTCCTTTACACTTTCAGTATTTGGACATGGAGGGACACAGACTTATTCCCTCCCCCTTTGTCTGCCAGCTGTTTTCCCCTCCTTTTCCTTAGAAGTAGTGGTGCAAATATGACAATTGTTACTTGATGATTTCGTTTTCATTTTATAGTCCGTCTTTCTTAATGGGACTCAAAGTGGATTGCTAGTACGATAGAGATGTAAGCCGATTACAAAAGATGGTGACATTTGAGTTTTAACGGCAAAGATTCCTAGAAAAAAGCAAAGCCTTTCGGATAATCAGCAAGTGTAGCATTTGAGTTTAACTGCAGAGATTCCAAGCAAATCAACATAATGGAGTTGGGCTGAGATGGAGAATAGCTGGAAGGAGAAAAGCACACTACCTCTTTTGTGTCTGCTTGTTCAGTCCTCTAAATTTGCAACGTTGTGAACTTATGTGTGAAAGTGCCACAAATTGATTTTTCCTTTAACCTGTTTATTTAAATGTGTGTTCTGCTGTTCCTCGTGGCTCAAGATGGCTTACAGATCATAATTTAAAAGCAGTGGACTAAAACCCCCAGATTCTCCCCAAGAGACATCAGTGGTATATATTTGATTAAAAGCCCTGCCAAATAAAGCAGCCTTGCAGTGCCTATTAAGAAGAAGAATTGCAGATTTATACCCCACCCTTCTCTCTGAATCAGAGACTTAGAGCAGCTTACAGTCTCCTATATCTTCTCCCCCCACAACAGACACCCTGTGAGGTGGGTGGGGCTGAGAGGACTCTCACAGCAGCTGCCCTTTCAAGGACAACCTCTGCCAGAGCTAGGCTAACCCAAGGCCATTAAAGGCTATTCAAGGCTTCTGTATGTGGCACCCCCCTTCACCTTCTCAGGCAGCCTGTTCTGCAGAGTTGGCATGGCAGTGGAGGAGGCGCTGACTCTGGTTGATGCCAGGCAGCGGTCATTTTGTAGAAAAATAGGTGGTGGAGCTCATCCAGGGATTGTTATGCAGCTTCACATACTATTCAGTGGACAAGGAGGTGGAACTCTCAGAAAGGTTCAGGAGCTGTGCTTCTGTGAGCTCCCACTGAATCTGAGGCCTGATGCCAGGCAAGGCTGCCTTATGTGTGGGAACTACCAGCAGGTGGCAGGGTGAGGACCACAGTTGGCGCATGAGGATATAGAGGAAGAGACAGTCCTTTAGATATGTGGGTCCTAGGGCTCCCAGCCAGCACTTTGAATTGGACTCAGAAACAGACTGACATACATTGCCTAGCCCCTGACAAGAATTGGGCAGTCTCATTCAGAACCAGCTGAATTTTCCAGGTTGTCTTCAAGGGCAACCCAGCATAGAGGTCTTTACAGTAGCCCAGCCGTGAGATTATAGAAGCATAGGTCAGCATGGCCTGATCAGCAAAGTCTAATAAGAGGGAGAGCTGGTGAGCAGTTGCAGATAATAGAGGGCCACTACACCCACCTGTTTCTCAACAAGGTCAGGTCCAGAAGCAAACACCCCCCGCCCCCCCCCCCCCCCCCAGTTTTTAACCTGCTATGAAAATGCCGGCTCAACTTTGTCCACACCATCCTCTTTCAGAGAAGAATAAGCATGGCTTTAACGGATACATCTCTTATTATTTATTTATTTAATTAATTGAATTTATATCCTGCCCTCCCTGCCGAAGCAGGCTTAGGGCAGCTCACAACACGTGGCATACAATAAAACATTTACATTAAAAAGCATTAAAAACAGTTTAAGAACAATTTGGTGCTAGTTTCAGTACAGATTAAGATGGTGTTCAATGATCTTAAGCATCCACTAGATCTAACATCTCTTAACATCATTTTGCAGTGTTCTGATGTTGCCATAGATGCTCCCCAAGCTTTTGGAATGAATTGTATGGATGCACAAAGAGAGCTAGTGTGGGTGAGGACTGGGGAGGGCCAGACTCGCATCTTCATTCACAAAACTCTCCGGGTGACCACAGGGCAGTGCAATTCCCCCTGCCCAAGCTAACTTGCGCGAGTGTGTGTGTGGTTGTGAGGATGAAATTGAGAAGGGGAGAACCATTGATTCTTCCCTAGAGCATAATGGAGGAAAGGCAGGATTAAAATGTGGTGATGAGAGGAACGGTCGGACTTTTAAAAGTTAAGAACTGGGACTTCCCTGCCCATAGCTGTGACCAGCAAGAACTTTAGTCGGTTTTTTGTTTTGCAGCAATCATTCACTGTGTGCTGTGACTCAATGGTGCTTCTAATCCCATTTTCCTTCTGTGACAAGAACCATGGCCTTCTTAGGGCAGGCAGTTTCCCAAGTAGCTAGTTGACAGTAGTCCTTGTAGAGAAGTGTGGTGAAACTTCTGCTGGGTCAGGGTCAACTTCAGGGTCCCTCACGCCCCAGGTTTCCATTGTTTGGCTTTTTATCCTATTAGTGTTGTGGTTAGAGTGTCAGACTAGGAGCTGGGAGACTCAGGTTTGAATCCCTACTCTGGCATGGAAGCTCTCTGGTTGACCTTGGGCCAGTCACGGACTCTCTGCCTAACGTACTTCACAGGGGTATTGGGAGGATAAAACGGAGGAGAGACTTACGTAAGGTACTTTGGGTGCCCATTGGGGAGAAATGTGGGGTATATATGAAAGAAGTAAATATTATTGGCTCTTCAGCCCTGTCTTTTATATAGCACTTTCAGTATCTTTAGATCTCTCAAAAGCATCTTTTTTTTTTTTGTTCAGTCAAAGCCCAACCCAATCTTAGTAGTTATATATGTAGACTGGACAGTTTCCTATTCATGCTCCCATGTTCATCGTCTCATCTGGTACACAACAGAGTTCTCTGTTGTGTTTTATCCCCAGCTTGCAGTGCACTGTTTCTGCACTCACCCCCCCCCCAATGACATGTTCTTCATATGTAGTAAGTTTCCTTTGTAATGACATTTCTGATCTTGCCCGTGAGGGCGTTTGATGCCATCTGAGGGTACTGGGTAGAAGGCAAATGATGATGTGACCACCCAGGTCTGCCTCAGGAGGGGCCAGCCTCATGGGAATCCTCTGTCAGCTGCCTTTGCAGTTGACAGAACCAGCAAGACGAGGATAGAAACATAATGAACAGTGATCACAATCTCTGTATGCTGTTCTCTCCCCCCCCCAAAAAAAAACAGGTTACGCAGATTTTGCACTAATACACATTGCACTTGTCAGTGTGCGTGTGCTGTGATTTAAGATTGCTAAAGTGTCATTGCATGCTTATTTTAGTGAGAGAAATACCAGCATCTGCTGTCTCAAAAGTGTGTGCCTGGGGTAGGGATGCAGGAAGATGAAATACAGCAGGTAGCACTACTGCAGATGCAGTCAAAGATTGCGGTGCCCTCTGGACTGTCGCAGCACCTGTTGAATGCTCACGTTACCGACGCCTGCCGTGTTGATTCCATTGCCTGCCTTTGCTGGCTCCGCTTACCAAGCTGCTGTCAGGTGAGAAGGGCATCAGGAGTCCGGTTGTTGGGCGCAGATTCCTGCATTAATGTTGCATGGAAGGAAGGTGCTGCTATTAAGTCTCCAGCAAAGCCAGTCTGGAGGCTCTCTTTCCAGCTGCTCTTCTGTCGAAGGTGTGAGAGTCTAATTAAACCAGTCAAGCAGAAAGGACAGAGGCATGAACGCTAGGCCGTTTTAGGCTGCATAAAGCAAATAAAAGCATTGTAAGGAAGGTGAAAGCATCTGATCCACTTTGCACACAGTTCAGTATGTGTATGCACTCCATTGCATAAAGATAAGCCACTAGGTTGGCCCTGTCAGCCTGCTAAAAAAAAAGTATTGTTTTTGTGTCTTTAGCTCAGAAAATGATCAGAGGTCCTTTTCCAGGTTCCCTGCCTTTAGAAGTTGGGCAAATGTCTCCCAGGGTCAGAGCCTTTTTGGTGATGGCCTCCCAACAGTGCAACTCCCTCCCCCAAAAGATGCCTGCCTGGTGCCACAAAAGTAGCATTGGTTGGAATCTCCTCATGTTCACCTGAGCCTTTGGTTCTTCCTGTGTCGACATGTTACTGGTTTTGGTTTTACAGCCACATCTCCCCCCTTGCTATTGTTTTTCTGCCTTTTAAAATAGTATGTGTATTTTAGCTTGCTGTGAGCTTCCTTGCGTGCTTCCAGCATGGTGGCATGTGCATTTTTTAAAAAAGTAATGATTTAAGTTCTGAAGGGGCATAGCGCATGACAACTTTGCCACGGAGCATAGAAATAGAAAGTACACAGAGATATCAGTGGTGTGTTTCACATAGGCAGCCAAAGTAGGGCACAGGCCTAAACTCCACTTGCTCCCCCTCAGGTCACAGAATTAGCCAGGTAGAAGAATTGTTATTTATCATTTCAATTTATATGCTGCCCCTCCCTAACAAAGTGAGGTTCAGAGCCGTTCACAGCAGCAGTATAAAACTAGACATAGTTAAAACAGTATGAAAATACGAATGATAAAAACCGAACAATGCATAATAGATAGCAAATTCAGCAATAAGCTCCAAAAATACACTTAACTGGGAAAGGCCTGACAGAAAAGCTCAGCCTTGCAGGCCGTGTGGAACCTAGGGAAGAATACTCTTAATTTATATCTACAGACTTTCTCCTTAGTAGCCAATTAGCCCAGGGTTTTTTTCTTGTGGGGGTGAGGGGAGGGAGTAATGAAGTCTTTGTGTGCGCTCGTGCAAAAGAATCTATACTGTACTGTAGTCAATAACCTTATTGCGTCTCCTCCTCAGTTTTTTCCTAAATTGAGGATCTGAGTTGGACGATAGAATCCTTCTCCCTGCTGGACTTGTTTTTAACCAAATATGGGTGGAGTTTGATAACCTTTCTCTCTCTCTCTCTCTCTTTGTAGTACTTTGTGCCAAGAACCTTGCAAAAAAAGATTTCTTCAGTAAGTAGCTGGCAGAAGTCTCTGCTTTTCTTTCCCCTTTGTGCATATTTAACCTTTTTTTTAAAAAAAAAAAATCCTGATGATGGTGGCTCTTTTCTTGCATGTTTCTGTTGGTTCGTTTAAGGATAGTTTCTTGGAAGTCAGCAGCATAATGTTCTGAAGTTTCTTCTCTGCAGACTGTAGGCTGGGCTTATTTCCCCCCTCTATGAGTTGAATTCTTAAAATCCCATTCTGGCTCTAAGAGCAAACCATTAATTTTTGTCCCTTTTCATTTCCTATGCCCTTAAATCACAAATGGATATAAGTAGGGGTGTGCATTTGGGTCTACCCGAGCCAAAAATCTACTTGAAAAATACCATACCAGTATTGGGATCCAAAATTTTTCTGAAATCCTGAATTTTTTTCAAGTCCAAAAGACCTGAACTGGAAAAGTACCAGTTAAAATTTTTTTTGCACACCCATAGATATAAGGTATACTTTTGGGGTTTTTTGTTTTTTCAGAGTTTTGTGGTGAACAGGACCGGCTTGCCCACTAGGCAAACTAGGCGGTTGCCAAGGCGGGTGCCAAATTGGGCTCCCCCTCTCCCGGTGCCCATGACAAATGCCTAGTTTGCCTGCCTGCTGCCTCCTCCTTCCCTTGCACCCCGCCCCCTTGCACAATCAGAGCGCAGTGCACCGTGACCAGAATCTGATCCGTCTTTGAAGAGCGTGTTGGAGAAGGCTTCGCTTCCCCTCCCTTCCGGTTCTGGAAAGGAGGGGGGAGAAGCCTCCAGTGTGCTCTTCAAAGATGGATCAGATCCTGGCCGCGTTGAAGCCGGTAGGGCTGAGCCTCAGTGCAGCGCGCACTGATGGGGGGGGGGGGTGACAGCACGCGGCACTGTGTTGCAGCACTGCAGCGGGAAGGTGGTGAGCAGGGAGCCTGCCTGGGGCACTACACACCCTAGGGCCGGTGCTGCTGGTGGGACTGGGGGGACAGCCTGTGCTCTCCTGATAACTTTATTGTTCCCAGTGTAGCTGGTGCTGTTGTTGGATTCTGCCAGTGAGACTGAGAGCAGCGGGCCAGGCTTTTAAAAAGTAGCATTATTCCTTGCACGTGGGTTACATAGCTTCTTGTCCTAACTGTTCTGTTACTTCTCTGCAGGGCTTCCTGACCCGTTTGCAAAGGTGGTAGTTGATGGATCCGGTCAGTGCCACTCAACTGACACTGTGAAGAACACATTAGACCCCAAGTGGAACCAGCATTATGATTTGTGAGTTACCTGTTCTGCAAAGGGCCATTCACAAATTGGGGAGTGGGGATCCACATTAACAAAGGAAGTCCAGCGAGAAGGTAATCTCCCATGCCATGGCCATTAGACATTCTGTAAGGAGGACTGTAGCTTTAACTGAAGACTTGCAAGTCGTCTCCTGTTAGGCTTGCAAGCCTTCACTTCCTCGAGCTGTGAATCTGAGGCACATACAGCCGAAACGTTTTGGCCAAGATCCAGAGAACTATTTTAGACCCACCCAAGGGCAAGGACATGCCTAGCGAGATTGCGCACTTTGAAGAGCAAACCCCATGCAGGGTCACAGTCTGCTTTTTGAAGAATCCTTGGTTTGTAATATGGCCTGGGGAACTGCTGCTCCAGAAGCACAAGCCCAGAGTCCTGCTTGAACGTGAGGAACTAGCTGTGCTGTTCTCTTGGAGCCCGTCTGTAGGCTGCTGCCAAGATCGCTCTTGCTGCCCGTTGAGGCAGAAGCGCAGTGTCAGTACATCAAAACTCAGGGGAAAGGGGGGCAGAGTCTTGTATCCCCTAATATAACAGGGTTGTTGGCAATTAATTAACCAGCGTTGCTGTGATATCAGTTTATCACGCTATGTGAAATTACAGAGATCCTAACCATTCAATTACACATTTTCTTTGTTTGATAAAGGAACAGCATGCCCAAAGCATTATTTTAGAAGAAGAAAAGTGTAGCCCTTGCAAGCATAAACGTATCTTAGCAAATAAGGCCCACAGTTGAAACAGCTTTCTCAAACTCATCCTTCCAGATATATTGGCAAGTCAGATTCAATCACCATCAGTGTCTGGAACCACAAGAAAATACACAAGAAACAGGGAGCTGGCTTCCTGGGGTGCGTCCGACTCCTTTCCAACGCCATCAGCAGGCTAAAAGATACCGGATGTAAGCATGCGTCAATTACATAAGGCTTCTTAAGCGTAACTGAATTCTGATTTGCTCGATCGGGTCATCCTTTGGCTAAATCTGTTTAATTGTTCACTTTCAGACCAGCGTTTGGATCTATGCAAACTAAACCCCACAGATACCGATGCGGTTCGAGGCCAGATAGTAGGTAAGGGAGGGTGGGGGAGAGGAGCTGTAGTTCCGGCGGGCGGAAAGACAGTATGGAACAACATCGAATTGGGTGGCTGATGCTACATGGGGCTGCTGGCGCGGACTGTTTGGAATCTTCCAAGTGGTTCTCTTGCTGTCCGTTACTGATTGAGGTGCGTGCTTGGAGCACACAGAACCTGTGCTACTGGTTACCTACTAGTTTCTGTGGGAAATTCGTCAATGCTGCTATACCAGTCCCGGACTGCTTGGGGTCTTCCAGGTTGTCTCAGAAACACCTTCTGTGGACGAATCGCCCAGACTTCCCAGATGGGACCTCATCTGAATGCCTTCTCTAAATAGGCACACTGTGCCCTTCTTCTGGAACTCTGCTCCTGCAGATGGAAGGGACTGAGTTCTTCGGCAGTTTTAGAAAGCGAGGACAGCTGTATATTAAATAACCTTGGAGCATAGAGAGTAGCTTAATACTAAGCTGTGGAGTCTTGTGAGCAAAAATTCTACTTTGTGGGCTACCGGCATTAAAGTTGTGAGCTACTGCATAAATTTCTTTGCCCTGGGGCCATTTTTCCTGAGCTAAGACAAAAGTGTGTGAGCTGGAGGCTAAAAAAAACTGTGAGCTAGTTCACACTGACTCAGCTTAGAGGGAATACTGCTTGCTAGCAATGTTCCTTCTAAGCTGCAGAGTCTTGTGAGCAGAAATTCTGTTTTGTGAGTTACTGGCATTAAAGTTGTGAGCTGCTTCATAAATTAGTATGCTTTGGGGTCAATTTTCCTGAGCTAAAGAAAAATGTGTGAGCTGGAGGCTTAATATCCGTGAGCTAGTTCACACTAACTCAGTTTAGAGGGAATACCGCTTGCTAGCGAGAGGCTGAGCTGCATATTGCTGCCTTTTGTGGAGAGGAAACGCCATTATCAAAGAGATGGCTCCTAATAAGGTATAACTATGAGAAAGATTTATGAATGGGGAGCCTTTTCTTTAGCCACTGGTATGAATTGACTGACAAATAGCTTGTCAAACTCACACTGGCTAGCAGATAAAGTTTAGCATAAGGCTGATTCGCAGTGTTCTCTGCTTCAGCTGTCAGGTGAGCTTTGTTTTTCCCAGTGCGCATACGGTATTTATGTGGGCTTCCTGTCAACAGAATCATGACTTCCGTAAGCGGATCAGTGCATTCAGTCTTCTGTGGCTTGTTGCTCTGTCTTGGCGCCTTAGAAGTGTGCATGAAAAGCAGCGGAGAAGTGAGGACGCTTTCTCTGAAGTAACGCATGCGCAGCAGGCAAAAGTGTTCACGTCTGTGGCATTTAGAGCCGCCTAGTGGTGAATGTATGGCTTTCAGGTTGTCTTTGAAAGTGGTGAAACCATTGCAAATGGTCTAGCACGCCATATTTTTAACAAAATGTGTGAACTGTGATAAGTAAGAAATCTAGGTCATATCTGGACTTTACTGCATATGAATTGGCATTTTAAACCCAAATAATACTTACTATTTTAACCAATAGTCTGCATAAACTGAAGCTGCTGTCCTTGGGTATCTCACCTTTCTCACTAATAGGCTATTGAATTATTTGTATTTACAAACCTAGAAAGCATAGTTTAAAAGAGTTTCAGTGGTGTGCCCTATCCAGCTACCTGCCTCCATAAAGGAAAGACTTTACCACACACACACATACAATGGTACAGATGTTTTAAAGAGCTCTAGAGATGCTTGTCGTGTTGAGTTCAGCTTCTCCAACCGGTTTGTTACGTTCCATCTGGGACTTGCTGGTTTTGCCTAATCTGGGTCCATGCTACCTTTAGCTTTTAATTCTGGTTTTCCTTCCTTTGTGTTCCAGTCAGCTTACAGACGCGGGACAGGATAGGCACAGGCGGGGCCGTCGTCGATTGCAGGGGGCTGTTGGAGAATGAAGGGTGAGCATTGCATCTTACAGTGACGTTGCAAATCTCGAACAAACTGTGGGCAAATTAGATCCAGGTGGCCAGCCACGTTGGTCTGAAGCACTAGAACGAAGTTTGCGTCCAGTGGTCTTAAAGGTGCCACTGAACTCAAAACTTTGTTTCCTGGGCAACTTAAGTCATATTTGAACAACAGCCTTGAAAATACAGTGTATATGTCTGTGGTATATATGAGAATTATTCTCTAATGCTGTGAGTTGTGGTGGTGATCCACACATCTTGAGCAAGTAAAACCTTGTCTCACCCGTTTGAGAGCCAGTTTGGTGTAGTGGTTAAGTGCATGGACTCTTATTTGGGAGAACCAGGTTTGTTTCCCCACTTCTTCACTTGCACCTGCTGGAGTAGCGTCCTGTTACAAAAACAGCCCTGGCAACAGACAAATCAGACTTGGCAGCTCTGTGTGCGAAGTCCATTTTGTTTCACAGAGGAAACCGTTTGAATTGTCTTTAAAGCATTAACACCCCCTCAACCCAGTTGTCCAGATGCTGATGTCACCGAAGTCCCAGAGAGAATATTTTGTTGCCAAGTGATGCTTCATTTTAATCAACAGTGCATGTGCTTCAGAAGTTCAAACACTCCCTTAAAGGCCATCTCCGTTCTGCTGCTTAATATTTCCCAGCATTTCATAGAATCATAGAGTTGGAAGTGACCTCCAAGGTCATCTAATCCAACCTCCTGCACAATGCAGGAAACTCACAAATACCTTCCCCCTAATACTTCTCTGACCTCATGAGTTTCCCCACTTCCAGAACCGTTTATGAAGACTCAGGACCCGGAAGGCCACTGAGCTGCTACATGGAGGAGCCGGCGCCGTACACGGACAGTACTGGGGCTGCCGGGGGAGGGAACTGTCGATTTGTGGAGTCTCCTGGTCAGGACCAGACGTTGCAGGCCCAGCGATTGCGGGCTCCCGACACGAGAGGCCACGTCCAGACTCCCCAGAATAGGCCGCACGGTCATCAGTCGCCATCCCCTGACCTGCCTGAAGGCTACGGTGAGAGCATATCTCTGTTACGACACAGCCAATGCTTCAGATGTATTCAGCATATTTACATATTCTGGAGTGCAAATATTGAGCACACGAGCTGCAGTAGCTTCAAGGTGGAGAGGATGAGAATGAGCTGTGTTCCATACGGTTCCTGGTTCAGATTATTCAGGGAATGGGCTGTAATGTTGCTTTCCCACCCTGAACGCTTGGGAATAGGGTCGGGGACAAATTTGCAACAAAAAGCAAAATAGGTACGCAGTTCTTGGAAACGTGTTGGCAAATACCTGAAGACTTTGGAGGTGAATCTGGGAGAGGGTGGGGGTTGGGGAGGGGAGAGGCCTCAGCATGATAAAAGGCCATAGAGTCCACCCTTCAAAGCAGCTGTTTTTTTCAGGGGAGCTGATCTTTGCCAGCTGGAAATCAGTTGTAAAGGAGGGAGGTCTCCAGGTCCCCCCTGGAGACTGGCAACCCTAGTTGAGGCGCAGAGTAAAATTTGCCAATACTTTGATGGTCAAGTTCATTTTAGCACTGTGTGGTGTCCCGTTTCCTTGCAACAGAGCAGAGTGCATGGATAATCCCTCCCATCACATTCCTACGTAAGCAGTACAAGAGAACAAAACTCAGTTGAATTTTCACCTTGATACAATATAGTTAGACACCACACTTGTTCACACATACATGAAAATTATTAAAGGAAGAGGAACTCAGGTTTGTTCCCCTTAATGCCACCCTGTTCCATAGTTTAAAGGAAAGAAAAAAAGAAAGAACTGTTTCTTAGTTGTTGTTTTTTAATTACTGGGACCCATTTCTTGTTGCCTCAAGTATAAATAGCTTTTTTAAAAAGATCGCTATTTCCGCAGTGCTTTTCTGCATCTGACCTGCTTTATAAAGGAGCAATTTGGTCAGCTCTATTATAAGCATACAAGAGCCCCATGGCGCAGAGTGGAAAAGCTACAGTCCTACAGTCTAAGCTCTTCTCACAACCTGAGTTTGATCCCAGCGAAAGCTGGTTCAGATAGCCGGCTGCAGGTCGACTCAGCCTTCCATCCTTCCGAGGTCAGTAAAATGAGTCCTGAGCTTGCTGGAGGGAAAGTGTAGATGACTGGGGAAGGCAATGGCAAACCACCCCGTAAAAAGTCTGCCGTGAAAACGTTGTGAAAGCAACGTCACCCCAGAGTCGGAAACGACTGGTGCTTGCACAGGGGACTACCTTAACCTTTTTATTACAAGCAATATCCTTTATTTGTGCATCACAGGGGTAGCCCATTTGTCAGAGGAGCGCACAAGTTGTTCTGGCGGTTTGTTGCTCCAGGGCAGGAGCAGAAGAGCCCACAAGCCCTACCGGAATGTGCTCCTGCTCGGTGTGCCCTGCCCACTCTGCTGCCTGCTGCTTAGCTCAGTTGCCCTGAAGGGCAAAACCAGGCCATAGTAGTGCTGCCACAGAGTCTGGATTTGATGTGCTTCTCCAGGTGCTAGCCTCTTCTCTGATCCCCCCCTCCCCGCACCATCCTGTGTCTTTTCCATCCACAGTTTTCACTCTGAGCTCTCCTGGCCTCGTTTGCCAGTTGCAAGTCTCCCTTTTAAGAGCACTAGGACTTGCCTTCCACTCCCCCCCCCCTCGCGTGAATTTGGGCTCTGCAGCCGTCTTGGTGTGGTAGCATGGGACAAGCGATAATTACCTGAGAGCCTCTCAGGTAATTATCGCTTGTCCCATGCTACAACAACCACTACAAGACTGGGTGTACAGAGCAGCCAAATTCACGGTGAGTTTGGGGGGGGGGGGTGGGGGGTGGGGAGATATCCATCCAGGGTGCAAAAAAGCCTGTTTGCGTTAATTGAGGCCAGTACAGGGTGAAATACATTAGAACACCGAGCGGCTTGCAGCTTGTGCATCTGTAATGTTGCTTTCCCACCCTGAACGCTTGGGAATAGGGTCGGGGACAAATTTGCAACAAAAAGCAAAATAGGTACGCAGTTCTTGGAAACGTGCAAGCTTCATGGTGGTATCTGATGAAATCCTTCTTGGACTTGCTACTTTTTTCAATCACTGGAGCACACTTTGCATTTTAAGTATGTACGACTGAGAAAATGAATATGGATGAGCCTTTAGGTTCTCAGCTGAGGTTACTAAATGTCGTCGTAGTTTATTGGAGTTTGAAATTCTCACTGTGAACTCTTTTTCTCCCGTGTCCCTTTCTTTTGTAGAACAAAGGACAACTGTACAGGGACAGGTTTATTTTTTGCATACACAAACTGGTGTTAGCACGTGGCATGACCCCAGGATACCAAGGTACGCATCTTCATATGCATTTGTCTGGGGTTTGGTAGGGTAGTTAAACTTCTGAGCGCATGTGAGTTTTGAAAGATGCCTGCCCCCCTCAGATAGTTTTGTGAGAAGTCTCTTGTTTGGGTGAGGGGAAGGTTTATTTTCTGAATGCCACTCAAGTGTTACCACCGTGAGCGTTTCCTCAGCAGCCCCAAGGTCTGCTCAGATAACTTCTCTGGAGTAACACGGAGCATAGCTTAACTAATAATATTTTTAACCGTTCCTTCCTCTGCTCTTTGTAGAGACCTTAACAGTGTGAATTGCGATGAACTCGGACCTCTGCCGCCAGGTTGGGAAGTCAGAAGTACAGTGTCCGGAAGAATATATTTTGTAGATCATAATAACCGAACCACCCAGTTCACGGACCCGAGATTGCATCACATTATGAAGTAAGAAATCAGTGTGACGCTTTATTTGCTCTTGAGGTTCATAATCTTAGCAGCCAGTCTGGCCCCATAAAACAAAAAATGGAGGGAGCAAAGCTCTAGCTGGAACTTGTGGCCAGCACCTTATTGAAACATTTTTTTCCTGTACTTGGGCGGAGAACAAGGTTAGGAGCTCACTAACAAAATATCTGCTTTGCGTGCAGAATGTACCACTTTTGATCCCTGGTATATCCCATTAGGATTAGATGGTAATGGATGGGGAGGGGCCATGACTCAGTGGTAGAGCATCTTGCTTGGCATGCGAAGGGTTCCAGATTCAATCCATGGCATCACCAGTTAAAAGGACCAGGTAGGAATCAGTGCGAAAGACCTCCAGTCTGAGTGGACAATACCGACCTTGATGGACCAGTGGCCTGATTCAGTATAAGGCAGCTTCATGCGCCTCGCTCTCAGAGAAAAGCAGCCTCATTAGGAGGCCAGTCAGCAGGTACGCATGCCAGAAAAGTGACAATTTGTAAGAGCGAGTTTTGAGGCTCTCATCTGCTGGAGTGTGAACACATAGGTAGTCAGCCCCCCCAGGCTTATTATGGGCCAGGTGGCCAAACTGTGGCTCTGGAGCCGCATGTGGCTTTTTCAGACATATTGTGTGGCTCTCGAAGCCCCCGCTGCTGCATCAGCCAGCTTGGAGAAGGCATTTCTCTCTTTAAATCACTTTTTCAAGCCGAGCCAGCTGGCAGCTTGGAGAATGCATTTAAAGTTAAAGCTGCTTTCTTTTCTCCCCTCCCTCCCTCCCCATCTATTTTCCTTCCTTCCCTCCCTTCCTCAACATCTGGCATTCCTGTCTTGTGGCTCTCAAACATCTGGTGTTTATTCTCTGTAGCTCTTACGTTAAGCAAGTTTGGCCCCGCCTGCTATGGACCATCATAACTCGTAGGGGTCATTCTTTAAAGATAGGACAAGTTTGTCCCCCATTGCTCCTTCAAAAGGCCTACAGACTGAGTGGCGACCACCATCGTTCTTCAGCTTCCCTTCCTCCTTTCCCTTAGCGATGACACCTTTTCCTCCTCTCTCCTTCTCAAAGCCACCAATGCCAGCTGAAAGAACCCAACCAGCCTTTGTCGGTGCAGAACGAGGGGACATTGGAAGACAGCGAGGAGTTGCCAGCGCAGAGATACGAGCGAGACTTGGTACAGAAACTCAAGATCCTTCGGCATGAGCTTTCCCTCCAGCAGCCCCAAGCTGGTCACTGCCGCATAGAAGTGTCGAGGGAAGAAATATTTGAGGTATGTAGATTTCCATTGGAGATAGTGCGAGGGCATTGCTGGAACAGCTCCTGAGTTTATGCAAAAAAAAAAAAAAGTGAAATGCTGTCTGAGAAACTTCACTAGACCTGGCATCATACCTTTATTATATTGGGTTAAATGTAAAAAAAAATAAAAAATAAAATCAATTGCCTTGGAAGCACAGAAGCTCTAGGACAGGGGCGTCAAACACATTTATTATGAAGGCCAAATCTGACATAGAAGAAGAAGAATTGCAGATTATACCCCACCCTTCTCTCTGAATCAGAGACTCAGGGTAGCTTACAATCTCCTTGTATCTTCTCCCCCCACAACAAACACCCTGTGAGTTGGGTGGGGCTGAGAGAGCTCTCACAGCAGCTGCCCTTTCAGCCTCTGCTATAGCTAAGGCTAACCCAAGGCCATTCCAGCAGCTGCAAGTGGAGGAGTGGGGAATCAAACCCGGTTCTCCCAGATAAGAGTCCGCATACTTAACCACTACACCAAACTGGCTCTTATAATTGAGACCTTGTTGGTCCAGGCCATGTTGGGCCAGGCTGTGGCATGTGAATACCTATTTAAGATTAGGTAGCAGAGACATAAATTTCATAAAGGACACAGAAAACCATAATTAAAGGTTTGGGTTTTTTTTAAAACTTAAAACATGCTTAAAACATTAGCAGTCATTGGTCTTAAAGGTGCTTTCTTTGTATCGCTCCTATGAGATCCAGGAAACTGGGCAAAGGAAGCTCTGGCTGTTTCCTTCCTTCCCCAGGGGATGAGGAGGGAGTGGAGCCACAGTCAACAGAAGGAAGAGAGGCTTGGCTAAGTAGCTCTGCTGTGCAATTGAGAGAGCCTGGCAAAGCAAGCTATCTCTCCTCCCTTTCCTCCTCAAGGGAGGAGCCTCAGCCCTGTAGTTCCTGTGCAAGTCTTGCAAAGAAAGCTGTTATGCAGAAGGAAGCAAGAGAGAGGGAGAAGGAAGCAGATGGCAGCCAGTTGCTCAGGGGCCCGATAGGAGCCCTCCAGGGGCCTGATTCGGCCCCCAGGCCGCATGTTTGACATCCCTGCTCTAGGAAGTGTCCAGTTTTGGGGAGAATGCTGCTCAAAGAAGTTGCAAAGGTGATTTGACTCCAGTGGTAACAAGAGAAATTTTACTTACAAAAACAGACGCTCACCTTACGCGACATGTTCATGTAGATACATTTAACTTACTGTGAACAGATTAACTTCAGCAGGGTTCGCTTGCTACAGCCCCAAGCCTGGGTAAGAGAGAGCAGAAGAGAAGCCCTATATGAGATGAAGCTAAGGCAAGCAGTGGTCAAAGAGGCTCAACATCTAACCCATGAGAGGGCGGGGCCAGCTGCCAAATGTACCCAAGTGAGAGAATCCTCTGAAGTCTTTTCCTCCCAGATCTTCTTGTGTGCAGAGTTACAGTATCTAGCATATTAATGGTATAAACATGTGGGAGGTCTGCTGTCCTAGAAATTGGTACCGCCCTAAGCCCACGGACTTAAAGCCACCAGTACACGGAGAACAGTACAAGGAAAAGCAGCCCCGTGGCACAGAGTGGTAAAGCTGCAGTACTGCAACCCAAACTCTCTGCTCGTGACCTGAGTTCGATCCCGGCGGAAGCTGGGTTCAGGTAGCCGGCTCGAGGATGACTCCGCCTTCCATCCTTCTGATGTCGGTAAAATGAGTCCCCAGCTTGCTGGGGGGGGAAGTGCAGGTGACTGGGGAAGGCAATGGCAAGCCACCCCATTAAAAAAAATAGTCTGCCATGAAAACGTGATGCGACGTCACCCCAGAGTCGGAAACCACTGGTGCTTGCACAGGGGGACTACCTTTTTTACAAGGAGAACATCCGTCCTTTAGAACATGAGTGGTTGGAAAGCTCTCTTCTTTCTCTGAGGTGAAGAGGGACGTGCCTGTGCGTGAAACCTGACCCCTGCTAAAAAATTAATGCCCATCCTCCAAAAATAGCCTGGCTCGTTTTGTTTCCTTGTATAGGAGTCGTACCGTCAGATAATGAAGATGAGGCCGAAAGATCTGAAGAAGAGGCTGATGGTGAAGTTTCGAGGTGAAGAGGGCTTAGATTACGGTGGCGTGGCCAGGTAAAAAACCAGACTCGGGAGCCTTAATTGAGAGCTTCGGGAGATCATAAGGAGAGTCTTTATTGAACCAATTACTATTGGAACTGGTGTGTGCGGGGGGGGGGGGGGTAGAGCTTTTGAGTTTCCGGCAGGATGGAAGCTTGCATGGGCTTGGAAAATAACCCATTTTTCAATTCTGCATTCATTTTGCTGTTTTAATGTTTCTCTTCTCACACTAGTACCTCTCCACCAGATACGTAATGTTTTCTCTAGCCTTTCTTCATACCAAAGCAGAATTAAGTACTTGCCGGTTTCATTTTCTCGCTAGGTACTTTCTTTTAATTCTTCATGATGCATTTCACTAACTGCCCACCAGCTTGCAGCACGGTGACGCATCATGTAAGGTTTCCGAAGCTTTCAGCCGATTAGACCCAGTGCTTGATTGGGGAGCGGTGTTACAAAGACTCAGATACATCCTCTCTCCCCCCCACCCCCTACCCCGGCTCTTATTCAGTGTAATTTTTCTTTAAAAACCCTCCAGAAAGGAGATGGTGGTATCTGAAACCAACCCAAGTCCCATGGCATCTCAAGGACTATTGCATGTGTTATGCAGTAACCTTTCACAGGCCAAAGGTCACTCTGTCGCCCGGCGGTTACCTTACTCCACAATAAGCGTCTTTCTTGGTGATGCCACAGGATGCTCGTTGCAGGGCTTTTTGGGTAGAAAAAGCCCAGCAGGAAGTCTATTTGCATATTAGTCCACAGCCCCTGGCATCACCATTGTTTCACATGGCTTTTTCATAGGAAAAAGCCCAGCAGGAACTGATTTGCATATTAGGCCACACCCCTGGCGCCAAGCTAGCTGGGACTGCGTTCCTGCTAAAAAAAAGCCCTGCTCAATTGTATGTGTTGCTACAAATGAATTGCAGCTGTCCGCTCGGATTGTTTAAGAGTTTTCATATGGCCTTTAGAACTTGTCCAAGCCAAGAATGTTTTACATTCCCTTGTTCCGCCAACCTCGGTTTGGTCTGTTGTGCATCGCACCTCTTCCCATCATAAGTTTGTCTCCTATCCTGGGACCCTATTTTTGATGCCAGTTGCTATCTCACCTCACTTCCTGGGCTTTGGTGGTCCTTCCAAGGGTCAAGCCCTTCACTGACTAATGCCGTTCCCCCAGTTTAGACTGCTTTTGTCTTAAATCCACTGATACATTCTGTAATCTTAAATTCTGTAGACGAAATTCTTGTCTGGGAGCTCTTCCCTCTTGACTTCATCACCGCTGGCATGTTGCAAGAGTTCGGATCTTGTCTCTGCTTCATATCTGTCTAGACAATTGCTGCGGAATGATCCAGCATAGCTTGCCCAAATGCCTTTTTGGTTTCATCAGGGGTGGGGGGGAAGAATCCACATTGTGCAATTAAGCTAGTCAGTAATCCCAAGTAGTAGCTCACAGCACACACACACCCCCCCTCCGGTCTCTGAAGCTACCTTTGATGACTAATGGCCTTTGAAATGTATTTGTTATCTGTCTTGCTCAGCAACTTCCTCTTTGTCACTCATCCCAAATGCTGTCTGGAGACTGTTGATTTTTACTGAGAGCCAGCCTGGTGTAGCGGTTAAGAGCAGTGTCCCCTCTAAGCTAAATTAGCGTGAGCTAGCTCACAGATTTTTAGCCTCCAGCTCACGCATTTTTGTCCTAGCTCAGGGAGGATGACCCCAGAGCACACTAATTTATGCAGTCGCTCACAACTTTAATCCCAGTACCCAGTACAATTCATCAAGTAGAATTTTTGCTCACAAGACTTTGCAGTTTAGAGGGAACATTGGTTAAGAGCTGTGGTCTCTAATCTGGAGAACCGGGATTGATTCCCCACTCTTCCGCATGCAGCCAGCTGGGTGACCTTGGGCCAATTACAGCTCTCTCAGCCCCACCTGCCTCACAGGGAGGGAGTCTGTTGTGGTGAGAAGGGAAGGTGATGAGAAGCCACTTTGAGACTCCTTTTGGGTAGCGAAAGATGGGGTATATAAAAACCCAGCTCTTCTTCTTACAGTGGTAATTACAGGAACAAAAGATATGGATAAACAGAAGTAGATAATTATTCAGCAGAGGCTCATGGTATGGGAAACTTCAGAGATGCATTAATTAATAAAGGATGCAATTATGCTGCTGTCTCCTCCTCCGGTTGTCAGAAGAGCGGGCAGTCTCTTTTTAGAAACTTACTCTTTTTTCACTGTCATGATGAGATGAAAAAAAGCGGTATCATCATTTATCATCTGTACCGTATCTTGGATCCTGGCTCCATCTTCTCTGTAAGCTCGAGAGAATCCCAAGGAAGCTGATGCCCTGAAATAGGAGTATGAGTCAGCTTGGCTCTGAAGGCTGTTTTTCTTAAAAGCTTGCCCTTTTTAGACTTTACTTCCATGCCCATCAAATCTTCTAGGATCGTTTCAGCTTTAAATTATGCCCGAAAAGGATTAGGATTTTTTTTTTAAATGCCTTATATATGAACATATGAAGCTGCCTTCTACTGAATCAGACCCTCGGTCCATCAAAGTCAGCATTGTCTACTCAGACTGGCAGCAGCTCTCCAGGGTCTCAAGCAGAGGTTTTTCACGCCTATTTGCCTGGACCCTTTTTAGTTGGAGATGCCGAGGATCGAACCTGGGACCTTCTGCTTACCAAGCAGATGCTCTACCCCTGAAACACCGTCCCTCCCCTAGACATATGACCATATGAAGCTGCCTTATACTGAATCAGCCCCTCTTTTGGTCCATCAAAATCAGTCTTGTCTACTCAGACTGGCAGCGGCTCTCCAGGGTCTCAAGCTGAGGTTTTTCACACCTATTTGCCTGGACCCTTTTGAGTTGGAGATGCCGGGGATTGAACTTGAGACCTTCTGCTTACCAAGCAGA
The DNA here is from genome assembly GCF_032191835.1 of Heteronotia binoei. NCBI lineage: Eukaryota > Metazoa > Chordata > Lepidosauria > Squamata > Gekkonidae > Heteronotia > Heteronotia binoei. The sequence goes on from NC_083242.1 coordinate 11,058,012, forward strand.
TGCTCTACCACTGTATTAGGGATCACCAAAAAGACAAACCAGTGGGGCTCCATATAAAATCAAGCCTGAACTCTCTGGAAGCTAAAACAATTAAACTGAAGCTGTCGTACTTGGGTCACGTTATGAGAAGACCAGAGGCACTGGAAAAGGCTATAAAGCCAGGAGCCAGTTTGGTGTAGTGGTTAGGTGTGCGGTTTGATTCCCCACTCCTCCACCTGCAGCTGTTGGAATGGCCGTGGGTCAGCCATAGCTCTGGCAGAGGTTGTCCTTGAAAGGGCAGCTGCTGTGAGAGCCCTCTCCAGCCCCACCCACCTCACAGGGTTGATTCCATGTAGATAGATCCAAGTGGGCAGCCGTGTTGGTCTGAAGCAATAGAACAAAGTAGGAGTCAAGTGGCACCTTTAAGACCAACAAAGTTTTATTCCGAATGTAAGCTTTGGCGTGCTAGATGATTGTCTAATGAAGTGTGCTTCTAGCACACGAAAGCTTACATTCTGGCCTAGGTGCACCTTGACTCCTACTTTGTTCTACCTCACAGGGTGTCTGTTGTGGGGGCAGGGGAAGGTAAAGGAGATTGTGAGCTGCTCTGAGACTCAGAGGGAAGGGTGGGGTATAAATTCAATATCTTCTTCAAAAGTGAAAAGCAGCAGGACAAGAGGAAGACCCGGCGGGACGGATGGACTCACATCAAGCAAGCGACGGTCCTCAGTTTGCGGGACCTGAACGAGGCTGTTTAGCAGTAGGACATTTTGGAGGTCATTTAATTCATGGGGTCACGAGTCGATGGCACTCACTTAACTCACAGACATTAGGCAGTCCATAATGGGAAGTGACCCAATTCCTCTGTGCTTGTAGTTCTCTTGGGTGGAAGCCAAAGAGGAGGTTCTGGGAAACCAGAGTGCTTGCTGTCTTCTTTGCATGGTAGACGCTGACCCAGTTAAAAAAAAAAAAGTCTTCTTAGTTTGTCTCCAAATGTTGCGCTATCTGAATTTCCCCTCTCCCCTTTCTGCTGAAGGCAGCATTAACTGTGCAGTGACTAAAAACCACGAATCACCTGATGGGATGGGCTTTTCCCTTTCTCCCAGAACGATGATCTAGGAGAGTCTGTCTTCCCTGTCAGCTGCTTTTTCTGAAGTTCTTTTTTTAAAATGTTGTTGTGTGTGTGTTTTGTCTTTGCAGGGAGTGGCTGTACTTGCTATGCCACGAAATGCTGAACCCCTATTATGGACTTTTCCAGTACTCCACTGACAACATTTACACGCTGCAAATAAATCCAGACTCCTCTATCAATCCCGTAAGTGAAATCCCAGCATAGACCTCATGCGCCTGGCTCAAAGGCACATTTGAAAGAGATAATCTTCTAGGAAAGTAAAGCTGACGACGTGGGTTGGTGGCGTCAGCGGTTTTGTGGGAGCACACCCTGCCTTTAGGCTTGTGTTTCTTGAATAGCAGGAGCCCTGTGGTACAGAGTGGTAAGCTGCAGTACTGCAGTCCAAGCTCTGCTTGTGTCCTGATTTTGATCCTGGCGGAAGCTTGCTGGGAGGGAAAGTGTAGATGACTGGGGAAGGCAATGGCAAATTACCCTGTAAAGAGTCTGCCATGGAAACATTGTGAAAGCAACATCACCCCAGAATCGGAAACAACTAATGCTTGCACAGGGGATTACCTTTACCTTTTGCTCAGACAGCAGGCTTGTGAAATGGTCCTGGGGAGGGAGGGGGGCGGGTTTCAAACTGGAGAGCCAGTTTGGTGTAGTGGTTAAGTGTGCGGACTCATCTGGAAGAACCAGGTTTGATTCCCCACTTGCAGCTGTGGTGACCTTGGGTTACCATAGCTATTGCAGAAGTTGTCCTTGAAAAGACAGTTGCTGTGAGAGTCCTCTCAGCCCCACCCACCTCACAGATTGTCTGTTGTGGGGGGAAAAGATATAGGAGATTGTAAGCCGTTCTGAGTCTCTGATTCAAAGATGAGAGCGGGGTATAAATCTGTAGTCGCCTTCTTCTTCAGCTGCATTTTGAGCTTTCACGAAGAGTTTACTCTTCAAGTGTAAGCGTGGGGTTAAAAATCAGAACCCCTCTAGAGTGCAAGTTGTAGGATCTCAGCTGCCAAAAACAAGGGGCCCGTTTGGTGGGGCTGCCTATCAGCCAGCATGGTGCAGTGGTGAAGAGCAGCAGACTCTGATCTGGAAAGCTGGGGTTGATTCTCCACTCCTCCACGTGAAGCCTGCTGGGTGACCTTGGGCCAGTCCCAGTTCTCTCAGGACTCTCTCAGCCCCACCTACCTCTTGAGGTGGCTGTTGCAAGGAGAGAGGAAGGGAAGGAGATTGTGGGTTGCTCCGAGGCTCCTTAAGGTAGAGATAAGCGGGGTAGAAAAACCTACTCTTCTTCATCCGCCGTTTGCACATTTGGCCTCATTCAGAAACCTAATAAATGTAGTTCCAGAAAGCTCTTTGGAGGCATGAATCTTTCAGATAGACAAAGCAAAATAAGGCCTTCTCAGTTGCTGGGGTGGTGGTCTTGCATGCTCAAATTCCGATGCACTGACAAAAGGCCCGGTCAGAGCAGCGTGGAGCTGAGCTGGTGCCACGCCAGTCCCCCCCGCTGGACATACCATCAGACTGTCTGCCAAGGGCTGTAGCTTTAGCCAGACGTGAGACCTGAGCCTTTTGCTTTTTTGGCGTGGCGGCCCCATATAGAAAGCCTGTCTGTTTCTGTTACTTTTCTAGCTGACACCAGATATACCAACAAAAGTAAGTAGGAGTGAGGAAGTGACGGTATCAAGCCATGTAACAGACTAATCTGTAAAGCCTCATCTCAGTTAAGGAATAATAAAGCTGTCCCTTTTAATTACCTCCTCTTTAGCTTCACGCTAAACGCGCACGGCATAGCTAGCTGCCTGTACGTTCACCCCCTCAGAACACCCACCACATGTTAACAGCTTTGGTTTAAAGAACTCCCTTCTGCATCTGATTATTGTTAACAGTGTTCCCGGAGCCTTCGGTTGTGCTTCAGCTTCTTCCAGCTGATCGCCAAAGTAAGCAGGCAGTCTCCCAGAAAGTGGTTTGTGCTGCATGGCCATTTTATCTCCCGTTTGTCTTGGAGAAGAGCAGACCGTGGGTTTGGAACGTGCCAAGCATCTGCAGAAATGGTAGAAGCCCGGCACGCTTTACTGAGGGGCCCGGGCACAGGGAGTCATCTCGCCAGAAGGGTTGATTTCTCCTTGCCCTGCGGCTTTAGCTGGATCTGCGTCGTGTGCAGTTGGTGCTTTAAAGCAAACTACCATCTCTAAGGCTGGACTCCCCTGATGTCAGAAGGGCAGGGAGTTGCAGCACAGGGAGCCCGAGGACCTGCTGGGAAACTCTCACGGTTGGCTTGTTCTTTGGAAACATTTGTCGGCTGCCTTTTCCAGTTCGGTGCAGTGGTTAAGTGCTCCGACTCTGTATCTGGGAGAACTGGGTTTGATTCCTCACTCCTCATTCAGCTGTTGGGTGAGCTAGGGTCAGTCACAGGTCAGAGCTGTTCCGTTAAGAGCAGTTCTTGGAGAGCTCTCTCAGCCCCACCTCCCTCACAGGGTGTCTGTTGTGGGGAAGGGAGGGAGATTGTAAGCTGCTCTGAGACTCCAAGTGAAGGGCGGGGTATAAAGCCAATCTCCTCCTCCCTTACGGAGCTGAAGGTGGCTTGCAATATAGATAAAAAATGCAAAAAATAGAGTACATAAAACCAAAATTTTAAAATCACAGTTTAGGACTGCTAGTAAATCAATCAAACTCAGTCCTCAATAAGGCAATCTCGAACTGCCTCAGAAAGATTAAAAGTTGGGGCCAGGCTTACCACCCTGGAGAGCTTGTTCCATAGCCATGGGCTGTCCCTAGAAAGGGCATCTCTCTGCCAAAAAGATGATGATGATGATACTGGATTTATATCCCGTCCTATACTCTGAATCTCAGAGCGGTCACTATCTCCTCTACCTCCCCCCCCCACACACACAACAGACACCCTGTGAGGTGGGTGGGGCTGAGACAGCTCTCCCAGCAGCTGCCCTTTCGAGGATAATTCTGCAAGAGCTATGACTGACCCAAGGCCATTGCAGCTGCTGCAAGTGGAGGAGCGGGGAATCAAACCCGGTTCTCCCAGGTAAGAGTCCGCACACCTAACCACTACACCAAACTGGCTCTCTTTGATTGATGGTACAGTCTTCCTGTGACCTCAGTTCCCAGGCCCAGGAGCACGTGGGAGAAGATGGCCCTTCAGATAATCCAGTCCCGAGCCAAGTAGGGCTTTAATAAGTCCAGCTCAAGGTGATGCTGACTGAGCCCGCCCACTGGTCAGAGAAGGTACAAATAGTCCCGCAGCAGCTTGAGAGCTGGCAGGGTGAGCCAAACGACTGCCTTCCTTTTCAAATTATGACCCCTGAATTGGCTGCGTTGCATATCCCTCACATTGAATTATATACAAGGGAGTTCATCCGTTTCTCATCCAGAGGGCTCCAGACATTTGATTTAATTAAAGGCCTCTTGCGCTAACAGCGCCAATCGAACCACAAGATGTCAGTACTGCGCCTCTGTGCCCTCCAACAAGCCTCGTGCGTTGGCGTCTCTTGCAGGACCACTTGTCTTACTTCCACTTTGTCGGTCGGATCATGGGCCTGGCTGTGTTCCATGGGCACTACATCAACGGGGGTTTCACAGTCCCTTTCTACAAGCAGCTGCTGGGAAAACCCATCCAGTTGTCCGATCTGGAATCCGTTGACCCGGAACTGCACAAGAGCCTTGTTTGGATTTTGTGAGTATCACACAAGTCGGAGGCCTTTGGAATGGGGTGAAGGGGGTTGGAGAAGGAAGCAAATTGGTCCAGTGCATTTGTCCGACCTGCATCAAAAGTTCCTGGATTCTGCAGAGCCTCCCCCCCCGCCCAGTAAATTTGAGGATGAACCCATAAAAGCTGATCAAAACTGTTGGGTAAAACTTTACAGCCTCCTAAGACATCTTGGGCAGGGTTCATGGGTGACTTCCAGCCCTTTGAGGTGAAAGACAAATCATGTTACCATTCATTAAGCACTCTGGTTTTATTCCGACGCCGAATTGATCCAATCCTGTAGAGAAGCCAGGCTGTTCCTTTTTCACCCATGCTGCAGAATTGCTGTGTTGACAGCAGACAAAGGAAAAATTGCTGAGATGTTTGAAATCTGGCAGCTAGTACATCAAATGGATGCATTTGGAGGGAGGGAAGTGGGGGCCAAAAGCGCTGTCAAGTCACAGCTGACTTAAAGGTGACCCTGTAGGGTAGCGATCCCCAACCTTTTTGGCACCAGGGACCAGTTTTGTGGAAGACAATCTTTTCACAGACTGGGGGAGGGTGGGATGGTTTTGAGATGATACAATTGTGCACTTTATTTCTATTAGTTTGGTGTGGTGGTTAAGTGTGCAGACTCTTCTCTGGGAGAACCAGGTTTGATTCCCCACTCCTCCACTTGCAGCTGCAGGAAGGATCCTGGGTCAGCCATAGCTTTCATAGAAGTTGTCCTCGAGAGGGCAGCTGCTATCAAAGAACTCTCAGCCCCACCTACCTCACAGGGTGTCTGTTGTGGGGGAGAAAAGTAAAGGAGATTGCGAGCCGCTCTGAGACTGAAATCCGGAATGGATTTAATCCAATGTCGTCTTATTATTATTACTACATTGGAATATATAATGAAATAATTGTACAACTCATGGCCCGGTTGCTAACAGGCCAGGGACCGGGGGTTGGGGACCCCTGCTGTAGGGTGTTCAAGGCAAGGGATATTCGGAGGCAGTTTGCCACTGCCTGAAGCCCTGGGCTTCCTCGGGCATCTCCCAACCGAATAGCAGCCGGGGCAGACCCTGCTCGCCTTAGATCGGGCTAACCTGGACTGCCCAGGTCAGGGCAGCTGGGAGGTAGAATTTATTTATTTAAAAGCCACGCTGTTTATCTGCTAAAGCGCTCAGAGTGGTTTTTAAGTATACGAATAAAACTGTAAACGTCAAAACGTGAAAGCTGTGCCCAAGGTTCATGCTGTCCAGATGTGGCAGCTGGGACGGGTACGCGTGCAAACCGGCAGGCGGAGAAATCACCGATGTGTTCTTTGGCTCGTTGACAGAGAAAACGACATCACTCCAGTTCTGGACCATACGTTTTGCGTGGAGCACAACGCCTTCGGCAGGATCCTGCAGCACGAGCTCAAGCCAAACGGCAGAAACGTCCCTGTCACGGAGGAGAACAAGAAAGAATATGTCAGGTAGCCCTGCCGAAAAAGATCTCCCTCCCTTGTTTTGTTTCACTTGCAGCATTGGAATCCTCCAAAGCAGGGGTGGCCAAACTGCAGCTCGGGAGCCACATGCGCCTCTTTCACACATATTGTGTGGCTCTCGAAGCCCCCACAACCCTGTTGGCTGGCTGGGAGAAGGCATTTCTCTCTTTAAATCACTTCTCCAAGCCAAGCCACCCAGTGACTTGGCGAATACATTTAAAGCTGCTTTCTTTCCACATCTCATTCCCTCCTCCTTTCCTTGTAGCTCTCAAACATCTGACGTTGACGTTTTGTGGCTCTCAAACATCTGACATTTATTCTATATGGCTCTTGTGTTAAGCAAGTTCAGCTCCCCCTGCTCCAGAGTGTACAGTTCTCAATTTTGTTTTTTTTCCTCCCATCCCTCCAGGCTGTACGTGAATTGGCGGTTCATGAGAGGGATTGAGGCCCAGTTCCTGGCTCTCCAGAAGGGTTTTAACGAGCTCATCCCTCAGCACCTTTTGAAGCCTTTTGACCAGAAGGAGCTTGAGGTATGGTGAAGCATCCGCAGTCAGTGGCCTCCTCCTCTCCTGAGCCATAAAGCGAAAACTGCCATTTGAAAATTCTTTTCCCCTGTTTGTGTTGAACATGGTGGCAGGCAATGCTCCCTCTTAAGCCACTTGGGCGTAGTGGTGAAGTGCACGGACTCTTACCTGGGAGCACCAGGTTTGATCCCCCACTCCTCCACTCGCACCTGCTGGAATGGCCTTAGGCCAGCCATAGCAGGAGCTGTCCTTGAAAGGACAGTTTCCACGAGAGCTTTCTCAGCCCCACCCACCTCACAGGGTGTCTGTTGTGGGGGAGGAAGATGAAGGCGATTGTAAGCCGCTCTAAGTCTCTGATTCAGAGAGAAGGGCGGGGTATAAATCTGCAATTATTCTTCTTCTTAATCTGTGGAGTCTTGTGAGCAAAAATTCTGTTTTGTGAGCTACTGGCACTAAAGTTCTGAGCTACTGCATACATTAGTTTGCTCTGGGGCCATTTTCCCCTGAACTAAGTCAAAAATGTGTGAGCCACAGGCTAAAAAAACTGAGCTAGCTCACACTCACTCAGCTTAGGGGAAACACTGGTGGCAGGCAATGTTCCCTCTAAGCTTCAGTGTCTTGTGAGCAGAAATTCTACTTTGTGAGCTACTGGCATTAAAGTTGTGAATTACTGGTATTAAAGATGCATAAATGAGTGTGCTCTTACCTTCCTGAGCTAAGACAAAAATGTGTGAGCTGGAGGCTAAAGTCTGTGAGCTAGTTCATGCCAACTCAGCTTAGATGGAACACTGGTGGCATGCACAGTTCTGTACGAAGCAGCTGAGTTCTGTACGAAGAGCCAGTTTGGTGTAGTGGTTAAGTGTGCGGACTCTTACCTGGGAGAACCATGTTTGATTCCCCACTCCTCCACTTGCACCTGCTGGAATGGCCTTGGGTCAGCCATAGCTCTCACAGGAGTTGTCCTTGAAAGGGCAGCTGCTGTGAGAGCCCTCTCAGCCCCATCCACCTCACAGGGTGACCGTTGTGGGGGGAGAAGATATAGGAGATTGTGAGCCGCTCGGAGAGTCTGAATCAGAGAGAAGGGTGGCGTATAAATCTGCAGTGTTCTTTTTCTAAATTGTGCTTGGGGCTGCTTCTGAAACTCCGGCAGTACTAAAGACATTGGTCCCATTTTGGAAACTAGATTTTATTTATATAATCAAGGGCCGGCAGCAGGGCCAGTTTATGTCTTTTTAAATTTTCAGTTTTCCAGGCTTTTAGTTATTAACATTCTTCCCTGCTTTTTTGCACAGAAAACCTCCAAGGCAACTTAACAATGCCCTGTTTTGTATGGCCCAGGCTAGCGTGATCTCATTAGATCTTGGGAGCTAAGCAGGGTCAGCCCTGGTTTGTACTAAGACGGGAGCCCACCAAGGAAAACCAGGGTTGTGGCAATGGCCAGACCACCTCTGTCAGTCTCTTGCTATAAGATGGCAGTGACTTGACAGCAAAAAAAGAAAAGAAAGCAACCACATGATAACTGTCAGTTAAAAGGTCAAGGTAGTCCCCTGTGCAAGCACCAGTCGTTTCCGACTCTGGGGTGATGTCGCATCATGTCGTTTTCACGGCAGACGTTTTACGGGGTGGTTTGCCATTGCCTTCCGCAGTCATCTACACTTTCCCCCCAGCAAGCTGGGGACTCAATTTACCGACCTCGGAAGGATGGAAGGCTGAGTCAACCTTGAGCCGGCTACCTGAACCCAGCTTCCATCAAGAGCGACCTCAGGTCGTGAGCAGAGAACTTGGACTGCAGTACTGCAGCTTAACCACTCTGCATCACGGGGCTGCTTAATATCAGTATAGGGTAGAAATAAATAAATGTCAGTACAGGGTAGAAATCAAATGAGTGAGAAGCAAATCCCAGTAACAGCCAACAGATTAAATAAATTCGAGCTCAGGGCATTACAAAACCCATCTCAAAACGAGGGTGCCTGAGGGAACAGCAGGTTTACAAGCCATGTGGGGGGAGGTGTTGGATGTGCTTCAGGGGCGGGGGTGGAATTCCATCACCTTTGCTGCTGCAGGAACGGCTCTCTTTATCCGGGATAGGCTGAGCTTTAGAAGTGATGATGTTGCTCCCCTAAGAAAATTTGGGGCAGCTTCTGCAGATGGTCTTTCACGGCTGCATAAAAGGTGAAGAGGATGAGAGACGGGGGCGGGGGGAGGAGTCAGAACTGGGAGCTTTCTTTTGCTTCGTTAAAACAATCCCCCCCCCCCCCGTTTACATGAAGCTAGCTTTCTAAATTTGCACTGGAATACTGTCATTCAGGAGCAAAATGGGTTCCACGTGACCGTTTTGATAACTTCCCAAAAAGCATTTTGCAGTTTTTTAAGCACGTCCAATAAGCTGCAGTAGGATCTGTTGATCTGCTCTGAAGATAGCTCCAGGTAGAGGTTTGATTAGCACGGTTTGCAATGTAAAAACCCAAGTTGCCATGGAGATGCTAAAAGTGGAAATGAGGAGGTACAAAGGTCACCACGCCTCAGCTGTGGGAAGCAAGGGATCAGGGATCTCAAGTGACTTGACCAGCAGTCTGGCAGTCTGCTGCTCAAGTCACTTTAGACAGTCCTAAATTGGAAGGTGCCTCCAGGATCATCTAGTCCCCTCTGCACAATGCAGGAAATTCAGCTGCCTCCCCCACCCCCTGTGACCCCTGCTCCATGCCCAGAAGGTGACAAAAAAAAAAACCCCAACAAGAAGATAACAACTGCAGATTTATACCCCGCCCTTCTCTCTGACATGGCCCCGTGGCGCAGAGTGGTAAAGCTGCAGTACTGCAGTCTGAACTCTCTGCTCACGACCGCTGGAAGCTGGGTTCAGGTAGCCGGCTCAAGGTTGACTCAGCCTTCCATCCTTCCGAGGTCGGTAAATTGAGTCCCCAGCTGCTGGGGGGAAAGTGTAGATGACTGGGGAAGGCAATGGCAAACCACCCCGTAAAAAAAAAAAAAAGTCTGCCATGAAAATTTCGTGATGCGACATCACCCCAGAGTCGGAAACGACTGGTGCTTGCACAGGGGACCTTTCCTTTCCTTCTCTCTCAATCAGAGACTCAGAGTGGCTTACAATCTCCTTTATCTTCCTCCCTCACAACAGACAACCTGTGAGGTGGATGTGAGAGAGCCCTCACAGCAGCTGCCCTTACAAGGACAACTCTTGCGAAAGCCACAGCTAACCCAAGACCATTCCAGCAGCTGCAAGTGGAGGAGTGGGGAATCAAATCTGGTTCTTCCAGATAAGAGTCCACATGCGTAACCACTACACCAAACTGGGTGTCTGGATCCCTGACTGAATTGGCTTGGAGGAATTTGCTTCCTGGCCCCAAAACTCCTCCTGGATCCCTTGCCAAAGTGGCTTGGAGGAATTTGCTTCCTGGCCCCAAAGTGGCACTCAGCATTTCCCTGGGCATGTAAGAAAGGGCCACACCAACTAACCACTGGAGGTGCTACCTATAGGTTTCTGCTTTGTGTCTGATGGTGGGAGCTTTAATCATTCAAAAGCTTCTTGAGACCTTTTAGTTTTTAACACACTGCTGGATTCAGATCTTGCCTTTTGACTGCAGACCAGCGCAGCCACCCACCCGAAACTGTCTCGTCCCTTTATCGCTCCCTAGTTTGACCATAGCTCGACTGTCCTTTTGAAAGAGAGATGTTTAGTTTTGTGCGAGAGGGAGTGTTTTTGGTGTGCAGGATCCAGCCGCTCAGTTTGCAGCAGCCTTCTTGCTTTGTGTTAACAGGTCCTCTCTCAGAGTCTCCCAAGGAAGGGAAGCGGATGGTAAAGAAGAAGCCTGGGGTAGACGGGCTCCGTGTTGAGCTGGGGCTTGGCATCAGTGGGCAGACAGTTTTAGTGTGTGGGGGCGGAATGGACAGTTTGATCAATCCTTTATTTTTATTTTAAAAATACCCACTTCCCTTTCTGCTTGAACATCTTCACGGCAGCTTTACTTTCTCTCTCTGCTTAGAAATATTTGTGTCCTCTGCTTGTCTTTCTCTCCCTGTGGTATTAGATCACGCTCCCTTCGAGGACACATCTGCCTTTTATAGCAGAATTGTCATCGGCTCGTTGTGTACCTCTTAATATTTATAGTTCTATTTTTGTGTGCGCTGTTTATAGTTCACCTTTTTCCGCTGTCCCCTTAAGCGTGTCTGTGAAGTGCGACTTGCAGCAAAACAAACCTGCATTATATATGCTTCCTCCTCTATCTGGGTTTTATTGATACCTTCTGAGTTCTTCCACGCACTCCTCGGGAGATGAGTGGAGAGAATCGCCAGCTTTAAGACAAATGCCATCTATTTTCCCATTCAGTGGGAGGCTGGCTGCAGTCTCTTTCCTCTTTTCCTGATATGAGGTCTTGAAATAGCTTTTAATTCCAGAGGAGTCTGATTTTCTGTTAGCAGCGTGTGTGCAAAAGTATCAGAGTATTTGTTCTATTTTTCTTTAATATGGCTAAGGGCATCTCATACTTAACAGTGAGCATGTAATTAGTCAAAAAGGCGTGTGCCATCCCTCCTTGAAGAGGAACTGAAATTCTGTCATCAGACCGTGGGTGTAATCTAGAGCTTCATTCAGCCATAACAAATCCTGGTTTGTTCAGGGCCTCGCTCTTGTAGAGAAGTCCTTTGAGTTTACTCACGGCTGAGATACTAACGGAGAGCCAGTTTGTTGTAGTGGTTAAGTGCATGGACTTGCACCTGCTGGAATGGCCTTGGGTCAGCCATAGCTCTGGCAGGAGTTGTCCTTGAAAGGGCAGCTGCTGTAAGAGCTCTCTCAGCCCCACCCACCTCACAGGGTGTCTGTTGTGGGTGGGGGGGGGGAAGGTGAAGGAGATTGTGACCACTCTGAGACTCCGAGATTCAGAGTATAGGGCGGGATATAAATTCAGAATCCAATATCTTCCTGGCAAACTGCATTTTCAATATCCAGGTTGGGTGAAATGACAGCCTGTGGTTTGTTCTCTCGCTCGCAAAGCAGGATTGAGATGCAGTTTGGAATTCTGGTTTGTGAGCAAAACGGTGAACTGTAGTTAGACGTTTTCCTCAATCAGGAGGTCACAGCCCAGAAGGGGAGGTATCAGGCGAGCCTCAGGGCTTCAGACGTGCCTTCTCACAATAAACCCAGCCATTGGCTCTGAATGAAAGCCCAGCTGTGGAATCCGGTTGACAGTGGGGAAGGAGATCCCAGCTGATCATAGCAAGAAGGGTGACTGCTGCACCGTTTGTCTGGTTGCCCGTTCACTAAAATACCTGCCTCCTTCGACAGCTGATCATAGGAGGCCTGGACAAGATCGATTTGAACGACTGGAAGTCCAACACGCGCCTGAAGCACTGTATGGCGGACAGCAGCATTGTCAAGTGGTTCTGGCAGGCAGTGGAAGCCTTCGACGAGGAGAGGCGGGCGAGGCTGCTGCAGTTCGTGACAGGCTCCACGCGGGTCCCACTTCAGGGCTTCAAGGCTTTGCAAGGTGATTGCTAGGGGGGCTGAGTTAGGCCCCCTGAGATGTGGGGAGGGGGGGGGGAAAGGACTTGGACCTTATATCCTTCACCATCTGATGGAGCCTCCTAACTACTGTTAGCCTTCGGTGATTCTCCGGTTTGTAACAGTTGCAGGAACACGTCGTTCATGTAACGTGCGGAGCTGCCTTACCTCGATTCAGAGCCGTAGGTCTGTCTAGCCCAGCATTATGTGCTCTGATTTGGCAGCAGCTCTCCAGGATCTCAAGCAAGAGGACTTTGCCAGCGCAGCTGCCTGAGATCCCTTTAACAGGAGATGCTGGGCTGTAGAGCAGGGGTGTCAAACATGTCACCCGGGTGCCAAATCAGGCCCCCAAGCAACTGGTTGTCGTCTGCTTCCTTCTCCCTCTCTCTTGCTTCCTTCTGCATAACAGTTTGCTTTGCCAGGCTTGCTCAATAGCACAGGAGCTACAGAGCAAAGCCTCTATTTTCTCCATTGGCTGAGACTCCTCCCTTGGGGAGGAAAAGGGAGGAGAGAGAGCTTGATTTGCCAGGCTCTCTCAATCCCACAGCAGAGCTACTGAGCCAAGCGTCCCTTCTCTTGACTGAGGCTCCTCCCTCTCCTGGTCCCCTAGGGAAGGAAGGAAAGAGCCAGAGCTTCCTTTGCCTAATTCTCTGGCTCACACAGGAGAGATACAACGAAAGCACCAATGAGCGCTAATGTTTTAAGTGTGTTTTAAGTTTTTAAAAAGTCTTTGATTGTGTTTGCGTCCTTTGTAAAGTTTATATCTTATAGCACACATAGCCCGACCCCATCAGGTCTCATTTATGTCAGATTCGGCCCTCATAATAAATGAGTTCAACACCTTTGCTGTAGGAAAGGAAAGGAAAGGTCCCCTGTGAGAGCACCAGTTGTTTCCGACTCTGGGGTGACGTTGCTTTCACAACAACGGGAAACCACGGGGTGGTTTGCCATTGCCTTCCCCAGTCTTTTACACTTTCCCCCCAGCATGCTGGGGGCTCATTTTACTGACTTCGGAAGGATGGAAGGCTGAGTCAACCTTGGGCCGCCTACCTGAATCCAGCTTCCGCCGGAATCGAACTCAGGTCGTGAGCAGAGAGTTCAGATCACAGGACTGCAGTACTGCTGCTTTACCACTCTGCGCCAGGGGACCGCTTTGCTGTAGACCATCTTCCTAAAAAGCATCTGCTGTGCCAATGAGCTTAGGACTCTTCGCAGCAGGTGTCCTTGCTAGGATTCCCAACGCCACTTTGGCAAATGCCGGAAGATATGATGGGCAGAGCCCAGGGAAGGTGGAGTTTGGGGAGGATGTGATGTCACTTCTGGGTGATGCTCTAGGGATTTCCCCTTATCTCTGTAGTAAACACCGTAAAGACCAGGGAAAATTCTTAGGCAGAGTGTCATGCTGAAGGCCATGTAACTTCCTCCTGCTCCGGGGTGCACGAGTGCTGGGGGCAGGGAGTTTTATCACTGGGCTGGGCATATGAGAAGCCTAGAATTTGTTCTTGGTTCTTCCCTCCCAAATGGTGTTTCCCACCTACCCCATGGTGATGCTGAATGTGTCTGTGTGTGTGAGAGAGAGAGAGGATGGATGGATGGATAACTGTTGTGGGATAGCTATGTTTGTGAAGGGCCTTAACTAGAACGTCTCTTTGCAAGGCTCTACAGGCGCGGCAGGACCCAGGCTCTTCACCATCCACTTGATAGATGCAAATACGGACAACCTTCCAAAAGCTCACACTTGGTAAGCCTGCCTCTGTGTTCTGTCTGCACTTTCATGCACCCTTGCTTATGCAGCCCTGGAGTTATTGGAAGCCTTTTGTACAGAGTTGAAATTCTGTTCTTCGTCGGGAAAGGCCATTCGAGGTGTCCACGTAGAAAGCAGGCAGCTGCCTACAGATTCCAGATGTTAAGAACCAGCTCCGCAGTTGTGTGGCACGGCCGTGACCTCGATGGCCAAGGCTGTAGCCCAGCCTTCTCAGATCTCAGAGGTCTAAGCAGAGTCAGCCCTAGTTAGTATTTGGATGAGAGACCTCTAAGGAATTCCAGGGTTGCTATGCTGAGGCGGGCAGCGGCGAGCCACCTCTCAGCATCTCTGGCTTTCAAAACACCCCAGGGTCACTGTACATTGGCTGTGATTTGATGGCAACCCCCCCCCAAAAAAAAAAGTGCGGACACACACACACACACACACACACACAATGGGAAAAGAAGTAATTATTCTTGGAAACTATAAGCAAGAGCCCATTCAGCTGGTCTAAATGACATTCATGTTTTAACCAACATTTCAGAATTTCAGGACACAGTTCATTTTACTTGGAAAAGTCTGTAACAAAGCCCTATCCATTTTCTTAACAGAGAAGGTGCTTAACAGAGAGCCAGTTTGATGTAGTGGTTAAGTGTGCGGAGTCTTTATCTGGAAGAACCAGGTTTGATTCCCCACTCCTCCACTTGCACCTGCTGGAATGGCCTTGAGTCAGCCATAGCTCTCACAGGAGTTGTCCTTGAAAGGGCAGCTGCTGTGAGAGCCCTCTCAGTGCACCTACCTCACAGGAGGTCTGTTCTGGGGTGTGGTGGGGGGAGGTAAAGGAGATTGCTCTGATATTCAGAGTATAGGGTGGGATATAGATCCAATATCATCATCTTCTTTGTAAAAATGTCATCTTCAATAGTAGAACGGGGTTTTAGGCAGCAATTTTTCTCCAGGCCAGTTTGGTCAGGGATCCTGGAGAGTTTTTTGCCATCTTCTGGACATGGAGAAGAAGGGGTCACTGGGGGCATTTGGGGGTACCTGTGAATTTCCTGCAGTGTGTAGGGAGTTGGACTTAGATGGCCCTGGAGGTCCCTTCCAGCTCTGTGATTCTATGACTAACAGTTCATGTAACCTCCCATTTTCTAGTGATCAGTTACTGCTGCAGCACAAATACCTATTTTGATGTGCCAGCCATTGGATTAATATTTTTTCAAGAGACAGCATGGTGTAGTAGTTAGGAGCGTCAAGCTAGGATCTGAGAGACCTGAGTTCAAATCCCTGCTCGGCCATGGAAGCACACTGGATGACCTTGGGCCAGGCACAATTTTTTCCCTTTAAAAAATAAATTTTATCAACAGCAGTTAAATTTTCTAAACATTTCACATAAGTTTTATACCAAATTTAATCTTACAAGGTGCACAGTAAGTAAAGGGGAATGGGCCAGGCACATCCGATCAGCCTGTCCTGCCTCATAGGGTCATTGATGATCATTCTTCAGTTGTCAGAGTGGAAGGATGGCTAAACTTGCTTAACGTAAGAGCCACATAGAAGAAATGTCAGATGTTTGAAAGCCACCAGATATGAATGTCAGGTGTTGGAGGGAAGGAAGGAAGGAAAATAGATGGGGAGAAGAGGTGGAAAGAAAGCAACTTCAAATTTAAATGCATTCTCCAAGCTGCCAGCTGGCTTGGCTTGGAGAAGTGATTTAAAGAGACAAAGGCCTTCTCCAAGCTGACTGTGGGAGCTTCAGGAGCCACACAATATGTGTGAAAGAGCCACATGTGGCTCCCAAGCCACAGTTTGGCCACCCCGTCTTAGCGTTTGGCCATCTGATCAGGGCTCGTGTTTTAAGACCGGGGGCAGCCTGTGTATCTGACCTCTGGAACGCACAATGACATTCTTATTTTTTTTTAATGCCTGTATGGCGTACCGCCTAACAGACTGGCAGCACACTTAACGCCAATCTTTCTGCCTTCCGTAGCTTTAACCGAATCGACATTCCGCCTTATGAGTCCTACGAGAAACTTTACGAGAAGCTCCTGACGGCCGTGGAAGAGACGTGTGGATTTGCCGTGGAGTGAACGGGCCACCAAAGGAAACAAGATTCTAGCTCACGGACCACCCAACCAAAAGCTCGCGCGAAGAAGAAGCTTGCTGTGACCCCTCTGTTGTCCGAAGCCTCGGGACGCTAAAAGGACTCGGGGAGACGAGGCCATCGCCCCTCCTGCGGTGACGTCAGGGGCTTTTGCTGGTGGTTCCCAACCACACGATTCCTCCCTTTTTTTTGTTACAGTAATTCCCTTTTCTTTTTTCCCCCGCTCCCGCATTTCCCACGAAACAAAAGACAGCCAGGGGATCGGGGTTTTGGTTTTGGTTACCCAAGATAATCTGCTAGACTTTGTAACACATATTGTGGATAAGGTCCATGACCGGCAGTCTTTTTGTTTTGTTTTTGAAATAGGAGTTAAATCAGACTTGTCGTTGAGAGTCTTGAGGTTGGCTTGCTGAGGACTTTTGGCTGGTCGTGTGTACCTGGATGTTTTGTCTTAACGCAGCCCTGAGCCTCCTCTTCTCCCCCCCCCCCCCCCCCGGTAGAGCCCAGAAGCTGCAGAAAAGAGAGACTGGTGCCAGGAGGCCCCAAATGCACATTTCAGAGTACTCGTTGCAGAACGGTTAGCGGAATGCAGCTCCATAGGCACACGTGTTCCTTAATAGGAAGCGCTCTATGCGACTGCAGCGGCTTGGCTTTTTTGAGAACCGACTGAGGAATCCAAGCCATCCTTGAATGGGGCAGTAAGCTTTTTTTTTTCTTTCCTGTTTCGGGTGCTTCAAAGCCGAGAACAGCTTCGTTCTGCAGGCTTCCTTCCCTAATGTATATTAGAGAATGCACAGAGAGAGAGAGAGAGAGGGAAAGCAGGCTTGGGGCGACATGACCCAGCAGTCCGGAATGTTTTCTTCTGACGCGGCTTTCTCAGGCGCTTTCTTTTGACTCGAATTTGCAGAAGTCTCTTAAGAGGAAATAGCTAGAAGCAAATGGAACCAAGTTCCGTGTAGCCCGGAGAACGATGCAGTCGAGCGGAGGAGCGTATGTAGACAATAAATGTCTAACACAATGTAAATCTATTGGGAAGATTCATGGTTTTAGCCTACAGAGATTGAGCCAACCCGGAGTACTGCTTTTAGCCTCTTGCTTTTTTCCTCTTCTCGTTTTCATCCTTCTGAAGCAAAAATAGTTCAAGACTGGTTTTAAGTCACTCACTTCATGAGACTTCCCAGAGGAAAACCAAAGTAACCTGGTTAGTTGAATCACACTTAACAGTTTGCACAACAGCACAGTATTTTTTTTTTAAACATTTCCTTGCAGGAAGGCCCAGTCGTCATCAAATGTGTCTTAGATAGACTTGACTTCACAATACTTTTTTTTATTCAAGAAAAGAAACACAAAGATCCATGTTTAACGGTTGGCGTTCTGGACAAGTCGCGTGTCGGGTTTCAACCGTGGATCAGATTTGTTCTCTGACCCACAAAAATATTTCTATGGTCCATTTTTTAAAAGAAAAACATTGAAAACAGCTTTAAACTACAGTAGGTCAAACTAAAGCTAGATACTTGTTCGAATCCTGAAAAATCTTTCCTGTTCGTTCAGTTGACCGTAACTTTTTTTGTGATTCGATGTTTTGGGAACATGAGGATTTGCATTTGTGAGAGGGGGAATTGTCTTGTTTTGTGAAATTTGCACCATGTGGCTGAAGTGTTGGATTTCATTGGTGGACTCAGATGTAAATGGGGGGGGACGGGGGGAGGGCCTTTGGGACCCAGTCGCACTTAAAAGGACCAGTTAACTGCATTATTGGGGGGGGGGAGGAGGAAGTGTTGTACGGTTTGGCATTCAAAATAATTAGCCAGGTTTAATTTACAAGTCCTCTGGGTAACAGAACTATAGCAACTCCAGCTTTCCAAATGCCTATCGGGGTGAGATGCTGCCCTCTCAGGCATAAGTAAGCCCTGTCAGTGGAACCGGAACCTACACGGTACCATAGAAAGGTGCGAATGCTACCAAGAGGCTGTCCAGACCGTCCTCTGCAGGGAGGAAGGATGAGAGAGATGTTTTCAAGCCCAGCAGTCGGCTTCATGCACAGTCCAGAGGAAAACAGGCTAACCCTGTAAGATTAGCAGGGAGACCCCTGCCAAAGAATAAACTTACCGGCCAGTTCTTCTCACTGCTGTTGCAATACAGTTGTGGGATAACTTGAAACAAGAGGGACCTTTAGAGTTGTGGCATAACTTGAAACAAGAGGGACCTTTAGAGTTGTGGCATAACTTGAAACAAGAGGGACCTGTAGAGGCACACCATGCTGTGTAGAAGTGACACGCCCCGAGGCAGCGCAAAGGCACGGGTGGTTCAGGCCAGGTAGCATAGATGGTTTCTCCGTGACAACAGTGAGGGAGACAGGAGGAGTGGGTCATTTGTTTCCTTGGTGACCTCTCCTGTTCCTTGGGGTTTTTTTGTGCCTTTTGCACTGCAGCTGTTTAAAGGCCAAATGGACCCATTTCCCATCACGTTGGGCATTCAAGGTTTTGAGTCAGGAATGAGCTGGGATTTGTGAGGGAAAGCATACTAGGCAAACTCAGTGATTCTTCTCCCCCTCCCCTTTCCATGGTGCTGGCAGCAGTGCCATAGATCGCACCTCTTTCTTCTCGAGCTCAAAATCCCACATCTGAGTGTGCTTGAAGAGATGTAGAAAGGTCAGATCCTCTTGCTGTGAAAGGCGGGGTGCCTAAGCTTGAATCTGCCCTTCCCTGACATTTACACCATCCGGACAAAACACGCAGCAGAAATAGAAGGTGGGGCAGCTTATACATTTGCCACTGCAGCCTCTTGGTTGCTAACGCCACCTGGGACAGGCCCACAGGGAGCGAGCGAAGGTCGTCAGAGGGTCAGATGGGGACTGGAAGCACAAGCGGTTTAACGTGGCCTGGGTTGTCACACTTTCTTTTCCCCATCTCTCCTACTACTCCCTCCCCCTCTCAAGTCTTTTTCAACAGAGACACACGGAGGACACACCAGGGCATTTGCACTTCCTGCCCCCCCCCACACCCCGTGTTGGCACATCCAAAGCCTCCCACGGCCTTTCAACGTATGTAGCAAGGACAAAGCTAGGGCCTCTCGTCCAGCAGTACCAGTCTCCGTTGGCTTCCCCTGAAGCGCATCGTCATCTCTGCATCCGTGCTCTCAGGGACGTAGGAAGTGACCACTTGTGTGCATGTGCGTGCGTGCGCGTGTGTTTAGCGAATCGGGAAGGCATGAGTGTGTAAAACAACAATATCGAACCAGCTTTTGCTTTAGAGAAAGACTGCTTGCTCGGCGCAGGGAGCGTGTCCACCTTGCTAAAGGCTCAGCTCGTTATAATGCCCCATTCTGTCCCAGACCCCCCCTCCCATAGCCAGAACCCAGAATCAACACTGTAGAGCACAGAAAGATTTTTGTTGGGGGGGGGAAGGAGGAAGCAGTATGTATTTGTGTCTCTATCTTTTTTTTTTTTGCTCCGTTATATATATATTTTTTGTTCAACCACTTTATAATGTATTTTTTAACTTATTGTTTTTGTAATGTCTTTTTTTTTTAAGTATTGCTGCTACCCGTGTTATTCCTCTCACTGTTTTTAATTGCGGATTTTATTTTGTGGAAAAGTTGTACACTAATTCCCCCCCCCCTTCCATTTTATGTCTTAAAATCAAAGTATTTAAAGAAATACTACTATTTAACGTGGCAATGGAACCGGCTGGAATAAACAATGATTGTATAGTAGGCTGGGCCCAGGAGGTCATGTTCATTTTTTTTCTCCCCCCCCCCCTTTTTGTTACATATGCAATAAACTCACAACTTTAAGTTTAGGTGGTTTTTTTTAACCATTTTTGCTGCGCTAGCACAGCATTCACGCTGGGGCTGAAACACTCTGAAACAACCGCTGAAGGCCCATACCCTGCCACGATATCGTCTGTACTTCACGGCAGTAAATGCCGTGTGAAGATATATTTGCCGAGCAACCTGGTCTGTGATAATGCTTGTACTGTATCTTACCTTCCTTAAAATGCACATAAAGCTGCCTTATACTGGATCAGACCCTCAGTCCTTCACAGCACTGCCTAGTTCAGGGGTGGCCAAACTGTGGCTCGGGAGCCACGTGTGGCTCTTTCACATATATTGTGTGGCTCTCAAAGCCCCCACTGCCCCATTCAGCCAGCTTGGAGGAAGGCATTTGTCTCTTTAAATCACTTCTCCAAGCTAGCTGGCAGCTTGGAGAATGTATTTAAACTTAAAGTTGCTTTCTTTCCTCCTCTCCCTCCCTCCCCTATCTTCCTTCCTTCCTTCCCTCTCAGCTCTCAAACATCTGATGTTTATTCTGTGGCTTGGTCACCCCTGGTCTTGATAGACCAGCAGCTGCCCTCCAGGGTCTCAGGCAGAGGCCTTCCACGTCACCTCCCTGCCTGATCCTTTCAACTGGAGATGTCTGGGGTTGAATCTTCGACCTTCTGCACTGCCCCTGAGCCACAGCCCCTCCCCGAAGCCAAGACCTCGGACTTCTCACACGCTCTCCATATTAATTGAGAGCAGGCCTCAGATTCAGCAGGAGCTCACAGGAGCACAGCTCCTGAACCTTTCTGAAGGTTCCCTCTCCTCCTCCCCACCTTGTCCAAGAAATAGTAGGTGCAGCTGTATAACAATCCCTGGATGAGCTCCACCACTTATTGTTCTACAAAGCAACCCCTGATTGAGAGAATCCAGGAACACTTAATACTCTGCCATCAGAATGTGCTTTTAAGAGAAGTTCCAGTTTCCAGCTGGCAGTGCTCCAGATGTGAATATTCTGGACACGACACGCAGGAGTCTTAACTGAAGGATCCCCATCAGCCATTGGCCATGCTGGCTGGGGCTGATGGGAGTTGTAGGCAAAAGACATCTGGAGAGCTACCTTTGGCCACCCCTGGTGTAGTGGTTAAGTGTGCAGACTCTTATCTGGGAGAACCAGGTTTGATTCCCCACTCCTCCACTTGCAGCTGCTGGAATGGCCTTGGGTCAGCCATAGCTCTGGCAGGAGTTGTCCTTGAAAGGGCAGAGCTCTCTCAGCCCCACCCACCTCACAGGGTGTCTGTTGTGAGGTGAGAAGATGTAAGTGATTGTAAGCCGCTCTGAGTCTCTGATTCAGAGAGAAGGGCGGGGTATAAATCTGCAGTCTTCTACACTGTGGGCCTCGGGGACAGGAAATTCTCAGGAGTCGAAACGCTACATTCCATCCAGTTCAGTTAAACATGACATTGATGTGAAGGGGGTAATATTGGAGCAGCCAATACGTGGGCCAGCTGGTACCGATGCTGGCCAATATATTATAGGCCAGCTGATATTGATGCTGTTCTAAGGAAAACCGTTTAAAATTTTCACTGTAGATATGAAAGTACAGCAGTAGGTGGCGTCGCAAACCAAACCTGAATGAAACTGGACGTGGCCAGGGAAGGTAATTCTGCCTCGCTCAGGGTTTGAAATTATAAATCGGACAAGACTCCAAGCACACACGCTCTTCTTAGAGTCGAGTGCGTGTTGACCAGCCGAAAACATTTCGACCAGGTAGCGTGTCCAATACTTGGGAAGGGTTAACTTTATTGTGAAAGAATGCAATTAGTATGATTACAGGGTTTTTTTAAAAAAAAACAACCCACGCCTGAGATCTTATAGCTCAGGCAGGTTCGTGTGTAAATTCAAATGGTGTGGTTAAAGCGGGTGTGAGGAATTTTGGGAGTGGGAAGCAATTTGGAAATCTCCCTTTCCAGAGAGTTCAATAAACTCTCAGGGGTTTCAACAGGCTATTTTTCCTTCCTGCACTTTTGCTCTAATAGCCTTTCAACATTCGGGGTCTCCTAGAGCAGGCAATTTGTGGTCTTCCTGCCCACCCCCCCTTTGGTTAATTCATGGGCACTTCATTTTAGGCATATCCAGGGAGTCCCCAACTGATTGGTTGGTTTTTTTGGGGTAACTTGATCTTGCTGCTTTTAAGCACAGCAGCGAATCAGTCGACTGTTACAGGATATGATATATATTAGAAGTGGTATCCTGCAGTTTTCAAGACGGACTGGAAGATTGCTGTGTTCATCCTTTCCCTGCAAGACAGAGGTGAGCGGACAGTTTATAGTGAACACCTCTCTCAAGAAACTAATACTGAAAAAACACAGTAGACGTTCCCCATTTTATCACTTGTGTTTTGACTTTTGGTTCATTAATATTTGAAATACGCTGCTGAAAACGCACACGTCTCCTGCCGGGGTGATAGGGATGCTGGGAAACCTTGTCCTATAAACTGATTACTCTGAACAACCTAATGGGCCAATTCAGCCCTGTAAATAGGACAAAGTTTGAGTCTAGTCAGACCAACGAAGATTAATTCTGGGTATAAGCTTTCATGCTCACGCACACTTTCTTCTGAAGAAGAGTAAAAAGGTAAAGGTAGTCCCCCATGCAAGTACCAGTCGTTTCCGACTCTGGGGTGACATTGCTTTCACGACGTTTTCACGGCAGACTTTTTACGGGGTGGTTTGCCATTGCCTTCCCCAGTCATCTACGCTTCCCCCCCCCCCCCAGCAAGCTGGGGGCTCATTTTACCGACCTCGGAACCTGGAGCCGGCTACCTGAATCCAGCTTCCGCTGGGATCGAACTCAGGTCGTGAGCAGAGCTTAGGACTGCAGTACTGCGGCTTTACCACTCTGTGCGACGGGGCTCGTTATCTAAAGAAGAGTGCATGCATGCAAAAGCTTATACCTGGAATTAAGCTTCGGGGGTCTTAAAGGTGCCACTGGAATCAAAAGTTCTCCTTCATATCCACACGGCTACCCACTGACCCTTTAAATAGGGTAAGGCTAACCTGTAGTAGCCATCCAATAAATTTTGAACTCATCAAAGAGGATTTGGGAGACAGCACTTTGGGCGGGCAGGGAATCAAAATTTAGCAATGCAAAACGTACGTTCTACAACCTGCCTAAACTTCCTGAAGCTTCACAGCTTTGCCTGCTGTCAAGACGCTTTCAGAACCGGCTCCACCACCAATGTTCCCTCTAAGCTGCCGAGTCTTGCGAGCAAAAATTCTGCTTTGTGAGCTACTGGCATCAAAGGTGTGAGCTATTAGTGTGCTCTGGGGGTCCTCCTTCCTGAGCTAAGACAAAAAGGTGTGAGCTGGAGGCTAAAAATTTGTGAGCTAGCTCACAGTAACTGAGCTTAAAGGGAACACTGCCCACCATCATCAGGACTAGAAACACATTCACATTTGAAAGGAAGCCTCCCATTCCTCGAGAAGCTGCGCTCCGTGGGCAGAATGTAGTCTGGGCTTTTGCAGAATACCTGCAAGCCTGATGTAACTGCTACTGGGAGAGGTCCAAAGAAGAGACTGGATCTGCCATCATACAAGGCAAACCTGTTCATCTGATGCTAACTTGCAAGGTAAGGTCTTTTGCTGTTTGCATCTGTCCTTAAATCACCCAGGCCCATGGTGAAGAGAGACAGGGTAATCAAGCATTCAGGTGATGAGTGATTAGGAAGAATTCCAAGATCCACCAGGAAGCCATGTGTAAAAGACTTCAGATTTGATTCCCTTAGAATCATAAAGTTGGAAGGGATCTCTGGGGACATCTAGTCTAACCCCCACTGTACAATGCAGGGAATTCAAAAGTATTTCCAGTGTGGTGTAGTGGTTAAGCGCACGGACTCTTATCTGGAAGAATCGGTTTTGATTCCCCACTCCTCCACTTGCAGCTGCTGGAATGGCCTTGGGTCAACCATAGCTCTGGCAAAGGTTGTCCTTGAAAGGGCAGCTGCTGTGAGAGCCCTCTCAGCCCCACCTTCACAGGGTGTCTGTTGTTGGGGGGGGGGGAGGGAAAGGAGATTGTGAGCCGCTTTGAGGCTCTTTGGAGTGGAGGGCGGGATATAAATCCAATATCTTCATCTACCTCACAGGGTTTCTGTTGTGTGTGGGGGGGAGATTGTGAGCCGCTCTGAGACTCTTCAGAGTGGAGGGCGGGATATAAATCCAATATCATCTACCTCACAGGGTGTCTGTTGTGGGGGAGGAAGGGAAAGGAGATTGTGAGGTGCTCTGAAATTTAGTGAAGGGCGGGGTATAAATCCAATACCTTCTCCTCCCCCCCCTTCCCCAGTGACCCCTGCTCCATGCCCAGAAGATGGCAACAACAACAGCCCTCCAGGAGCCCTGGGTAAGCTGCCCTGGAGATAAATTGCCAAAGTGGCAATCAGCATTTCCCTGGACGTGGAAGAAAGGGCCACAAGAACTAAGTTCTGACGCAGCTCTCCTTGCCCTCCCTCCCGACCTGCCTCAGTTCACAGAACCAGCATTGCTATCCGATGGCCCTCTAGCCTCTGCTCGAAAACCTCCCGAGGAGGAGGAGAGCTCACCACCTCCCGAGGAAGCCTGTTCCACTGAGGAGCTGCCCTAACTAAGGCCGGATTAACAATTAGACCAAGTACGCACTGGCCTATGGGCCCCCACGCCTTTTAGGGGCCCTGGGCCAGCTTTCTCCCCCGGTTTCCCCCCTGCTTGTAGCCCTCGGAGCCTGCAAACACAGCCAGCAACTGAGCCGCTCTTCGGCCTACTTGTCTGATACTGCTGCTGGTGTCGTGGCCAAGTTTGCCTCTCTCTGCCTCTCCCCTGCAGCTTTGTCAAAGGGGCTTTGGAGAAGGGGCCTACAGGCTGCAGCGGGGCGGGCACTCTGAGATGATTTGCAAGGGCCCCTCCAAGATTTTGGCTGCCTAGGGGCCTCCACAGGGTTTAATCCGGCACTGTCAGGAAGTTCTTTCTAGAGTTTAGCCAAAAAGCTCTAGATTTAGAGCCAGTTTGGTGTAGTGGTTAAGTGTGGACTCTTATCTGGGAGAACCAGGTTTGACTCTCCACTCCTGCACTTGCAGCTCCTGGGATGGCCTTGGGTCAGCCATAGCTGTCGTAGGAGTTGTCCTTGAAAGAGCAGCTACTCTAAGAGCTCTCTCAGCCCCACCCGCCTCACAGAGTGTCTGTTGTGGGGGAAGAAGATATAGGAGATTGTAAGCCGCTCTGAGTCTTCTTCAATCTGTTGTGTCTAGTCCGACTTTCCAGGGCAACCGAAAACAACTTTGCATCACCCTCTACATGATAGTCCTTCAAGTACTTGAAGATGGCTATTGTATCACCTCTCAGCTGTCTCCTCTCCAGGCTAAACATAATTGTTTCTGACAGAGGACTTAATTCCAGCTGGGATTGACAGCTCCCGGCAGCTCGCTAGTGGTGGTGGGGGGGGGTGTGCGCGTGTGTGGAGGAGGCAGAGCTGTTGAGTCACAGGTCTCCAAGCTAGGAACGCAGCTTAGTGCCGAGAGCGGCTGGCAGAACTCCGGTTCCAAACCCCTGCTGATTCATGAACTGCAAGGAATCCGCCCGCCCCAGCTCGCCGCTTTTGTTGGTGTCGATGCTGTTCCCAGTTTGTGCTGCCAGCTCTTAAAATACCTCTCTTGATCCATGCTGCATTCGTTCCCAGATAGTTTGAAATCTGAAATCGGCAGCAAATGGATTCCAGCGTGGTGCTTCTTAGTGCTACCAGGTACTATTTGGACCAGGGTTTTTCACCTTCTTGCATACTGGCTGTTACATGCCATTCTGGCTATTAAATGCCGTCCTGGCATTCTTTCTGTCTCTCTCTGCTCTTTTATGTTTAAAAATGCTTCTTGTTTTCACTGTGTGAGCGCTAGGATCTGACACAGGGGTGGCCAAACTGTGACCCCCACCACCCTGTTGGCTGGTTTGCAGAAGGCATTGGTCTCTTTAAATCACTTGTCCAAGCCAACCCAGCTGGCAGCTTGGAAAATGCACTTAAAGTTGCTTTCTTTCCACCTCTCACTCATAAGAACATTAGAGAAGCCATGTTGGATCAGGCCAATGGCCCATCCAGTCCAATGGCCCATCTGTGTCACACAGTGGCCAAAAAATTATACACACACACACACACACATATATATACACACTGTGGCTAATAGCCACTGATGGACCTCTGCTCCATATTTTTATCTAACCCCCTCTTGAAGCTGTCTATGCTTGTAGCCGCCACCACCTCCTGTGGCAGTGAATTCCACATGTTAATCACCCTTTGGGTGAAGAAGAACTTCCTTTTATCTGTTTTAACCGGCTCAGCAATTTCATCGAATGCCCACAAGTTCTTGTATTGTGAGAAAGGGAGAGAAGTACTTCTTTCTCTACTTTCTCCATCCCATGCATTATCTTGTAAACCTCTATTATGTCACCCCGCAGTCGATGTTTCTCCAAGCTAAAGAGCCCCAAGCGTTTTAACCTTTCTTCATAGGGAAAGTGTTCCAACCCTTTCTAGTTGCCCTTTTCTGCACTTTTTCCAATGCTATAATATCCTTTTTGAGGTGCGGCGACCAGAACTGCACACAGTACTCCAAATGAGACCGCACCATTGATTTATACAGGGGCATTATGATACTGGCTGATTATTATTATTTATTATTATTATTATATTTGTTTTCAATTCCCTTCCTAATAATTCCCAGCATGGTGTTGGCCTTTTTTATTGCAATCGCACGCTGTCTTGACTCATTTTCAGTGAGTTATCTACCACGACCCCAATATCTATTTGCCTGCCTCCCTCTCTCCCTCCCAGCCCTCAAACATCTGACATTCATGCCTTGCAGCTCTCAAACATCTGACATTTATTCTGTGTGGCTCTTACCTAAAGCATGTTTGGCCATCCCTGATCTGATGCGCTTACTCCAGGATTGTGTACAGACTCTGAAAAGAAGAGACCTGGAAGCTTTTTCAGGTTTCGCTTTGGATTTTTGCAGCCAGCAACTGATTCATTAGGAGGTTAAACATGTCGGCCACCGACACCTTTTCCTAGTGCCCACCAAGTGCTTTTAGAAAGTGGGAGTTTTAGGTGGGGCGTTTGCCCAGCAAGGCTTCTGGTGGGCTGTGCAAATTAAAAGCCATCCCGTCAAACGGAGTTTCTGCCTGAAATGTCAATTTTTACCATTGGAGTTAATGTGTACCCACGCTCCCTGACATTTTATGGCCCTCTTGGGGCAGCCATTTTGGGATGGTGCCCATCGCTCCGGATCAAAATTCCAAAGGTGCCCACAGGCTCAAATGTGTTGGGGACCCCGTGGGTTAGAATTTGCATGTTTCCTCTCAAGTTCTTTTTGTCAGGAGCTTGCCCGATATGAGAACGTTAACATCAGAGATTTATTATTTATTTATTGCATTTGATTTATATCCCGCCCTCTCCACAAGCGGACTCAGGGCGGCTCACAGTATCTACACAATTAAACAAATAAAATATATAAAACCATAATTTACATTTCCAGTTTAAAAACGTATTACAATTCGAGATTATTAAAACCATTATATAGTGCTGAATACATTATAGCGGCATTAGAATTCCAAGCCGTGAACACCGGCGTTCTGTGCGATGTCCGGTGGCAGCCATCTTCGTCATGCCTCGAAGGCCTGCTTGAACAACTCGGTCTTACAGGCCCTGCGGAATGCAGACAGATCCCGCAGGGCCCGTATGGCTTCTGGAAGGGCATTCCAAAGCTCTGGTGCTGCCACCGAGAAAGCCCTGGATCTTGTCACGCATAGCCTGGCTTCTTTTGGTCCGGGGACCGAGAGTAGGCTTCCGTTGTGAGAGAGATTCCGTTGTGGCGTTATGTTGTTGGAGTAGAGTTCCAAAGAATTCTGGGAAAGCACGGTTTTTAGAATCGACTGGTTCTGGACTTCCTGGGAGCAGCTTGTGTGCTTGCTTCTGTTTCCCCCCCACACCCCAACCCGCTTGCGTGCCCCCAATCACTGCCCAACCTACACGCTTGTAAAGAGATTTTCACAGACACCCCACGGGGCTCCAATGCCATCTTCGCCAGAGGCAAACATACCATTTCATGGCTGGGCTGAACAACTCCTCTCTCTTGCGCAGAGAACGGGAGGGAGTGTGAAATTATTCAGTCATAGAAATGCTGCTGAGGCAAAGGCTGTTCTTACGGCCTTCCCTGCTAGGACAGGATGAACAACGATTATGTTCGAGGCAAAACGGCCGAGCTGGCTCCACTCCTCCCGCCCCTTTGGGTTTCAAGCAACAAAAGGCCTAAATGGCTACATTTTTTCCTGCCCGGCAGGGCTACCACCTCTTTCCCTGGCTAAAACAAAAGTCCCATTGTACCAGCTCAAAAGCGGCATCCGCTGGCATGCAGAGGGACGTGCTGCCAGGCTGCCAACCCACGCTGGACCGTTCACTTCCAGCTCTTCGGACTGAAAGAAGATGCTTTATGGAGCCTTAAGTGTTCTCAGACTGGCAGCAGCTTTCCAGAATCTCGGGGAGAAGTCTTTCCTATCGTCTACCACCTGATCCTTTCAACTGGAGATGCCAGGAATTGAACCTGGGACCTTCTGTATGCCAAGCAGAGGCTCTTCCGCTGAGCCACAGCACCACTTCATGGCTCTCCAGGGTCTCAGGCGGAGGTCTTTCCCCTCACCTCCTGCCTAGTCCTTTCAACTGGAGATGCCAGGAATTGAACCTGGGACCTTCTGCATGCCAAGCAGAGGCTCTTCCGCTGAGCCACAGCCCCACTTCATGGCTCTCCAGGGTCTCAGGCGGAGGTCTTTCCCCTCACCTCCTGCCTAGTCCTTTCAACTGGAGATGCCAGGAATTGAACCTGGGACCTTCTGCATGCCAAGCAGAGGCTCTTCCGCTGAGCCACAGCACCACTTCATGGCTCTCCAGGGTCTCAGGCGGAGGTCTTTCCCCTCACCTCCTGCCTAGTCCTTTCAACTGGAGATGCCAGGAATTGAACCTGGGATCTTCTGCATGCCAAGCAGAGGCTCTTCCACTGAGCCACAGCCCCTCTGTTCTCTACTGTCAGCCTCCCCACGGTTTCCTGGAAGGTCTCTGTTTGCATTCACTAAAGATAACAGGAAATGCCTTTGTTCGTTTGATTCCCTGTTGAAACTCTGCACGTGTGTTTTCCTATACAATGCTGGTTTGTCAGGCTTTCTAGCTTCAGGAACAATTGATTCCCCCCCTCCCCAGCAACACAGCCCCTTTCAAGTTGTGTTCCAGGAGCCCCTTGTGTGTTGCGGAGTATTGAGGAGAGGATTTGCAAATCTTAGTTTGCAATACAGCCGGGAATTTTCATTTGCCCCGCAATGGACCAATGATCGCTCCCTATAACCAGTCACCTCCAGAATTTGGCATGGCTAGGGAAGGTTGTCTTCCATTACTGATCTAATTGAAGAGCTGCCCCAAAGGAAGGATACAATCAGGGATGGAATTCTAGCAGGAGCTCCTTTGCATATTAGGCCACACCCCCTGATGTGTAGCTAATCCTCCAAGAACTTACAAAAAGAGCTTTGTAAGCTCTTGGAGGATTGGTTACATTGGGGTGTGTGGCCTAATATGCAAAGGAGCTCCTGCTAGAATTCCACCCCTGGATACAATATTTAGCAGATTAGTTAATTCCTGCCCCCCAGTTGATTAACAGGTGGTTGGGATTGAAGAAGATGATGATATTGGATTTATACCCCAACCATCAATACCTGAAGAAGTCTCAGAGTGGCTTACAATCTCCTTTCCCTCCCCCTCCCCACAATTGACACCGTGAGCAATGTTCCCTCTAAGCTGTGGAGTATGTGAGCGAAAATTCTTTGTGAGCTACTGGCATTAAAGTTGTGAGCGACTGCAACAATTTAGTTTGCTCTAGGGCCGTTTTTCTGAGCTGAGACAAAAATGTGTGAGCTGGAGGCTAAAAAAATTGTGAGCTAGCTCACACTAACTCAGCTTAGAGACAACACTGCCTGTGAGGTAAGTAGAGCTGAGAGAGCTCTGACAGGAAATGCTCTTGAGAGGAACAGGTCTGCGAGAACTTGTGACTGAAGCAAGGTCACTCCAACGGCCTCATGTGGAGGAGCGGGGAATCAAACCCGGTTCTCCCAGGTAAGAGTCTGCGTGCTTAACCACAACATCAAACTGGCTCTTGAACAAGCTGTAGAACTATTTCTCCCCCTAGAAATTACTTGTAAGTGGTTACAAGTCTATGAGCATAGGGTTAATTTTTTTACAAGAGTCAATTGGCTATGCTTCTGAATCTTGGTTCTCATTTAGAAGGTAAAGGTAGTCGCCTGTGCAAGCACCAGTCGTTTTCGACTCTGGGGTGATGTTGCTTTCACAACGTTCTCATGGTAGACTTTTTACAGGGTGGTTTGCCATTGCCTTCCCCAGTCATCTACACTTTCCCCCCAGCAAGCTGGGGACTCATTTTACCGACCTGGGAAGGATGGAAGGCTGAGTCAACCTGGAGCTGGCTACCTGAAACCAGCTTCCATCGGGATCAAACTCAGGTCGTGAGCAGAGGGCTCCGACTGCAGTACCGCAGCTTTACCACTCTGCGCCACGGGGCTCTTCAAAGGAAAGGTCCCCTGTGCAAGCACCAGTCGTTTCCGACTCTGGGGTGACGTTGCTTTCACAACATTTTCCTGGCAGACTTTTTACGGGGTGGTTTGCCATTGCCTTCCCCAGTCATCTACACTTTCTCCCCAGCAAGCTGAGGACTCATTTTACCGACCTCGGAAGGATGGAAGGCTGAGTCAACCTGAAGTCGGCTACCTGAACCCAGCTTCCACCGGGGATCGAACTCAGGTCGTGAGGAGTTTCTCATTTAGATCAGCATTGTTTCTTCTGATGGGCAGCTGCTCTCCAGAATCTTGGGCAGGGAAAAGTTTCCCACGGAGGCCGCCGCTGCCAGCTCCTTTCAACTGGAAACGACAAGGATTGAACCCGGGGCTGTCTGCATGCAAAGCAGGTGCTCTGCCATGGAGCCACAATGGCCCCCCTCCCCGTGGGCGGATACCTACCCATACGCATGCGTCATCTACAACCATCAGGCATTTTTGTTGTGGAGTGGGGAGGAGCGTGTGGTGGTGGGTGCAATTGGGTGGCCCATGGCTGTAGCTGACCTTGGTGTCAGCTGGCGGCAGGATTGAGCCTGCTGCCTAAGCCAGAGGTGTCAAGCTCGTTTGTTTTGAGGGCCGGATCTGACATAAATGAGGCCTTGTTGGGTTGGGCCATGTCAGGCCGGGCCTTATGTGTCCCCAATTAAGACCAGGTTGCAGAAATATAAACGTTATAAAGGACACAGACAAACACAAAGATTTTTTTTTAAAACTTAAAAATAAAACATGCTGAAAACATTAACACATGTTGGTCTTAAAGGTGCTTTCTTTGTATCTCTCCCATGGGATCCAGGGAATTGGGCAAAGGAAGCTGTGGATCTTTCCTTCCTTCTCTGGGGGCCAGGAGGGGGAGGAGCCTCAGCCAATAGACACTTGGCTCAGTAGCTTTGCTGTGCAATGGAGAGAGCCTGGCAAAGCAAGTTCTCCCTCCCTCCTTCCTTCCCGAGGGAGGAGCCTCAACCAATGGAGAAAATAGAGGCTTTGCTCTGTAGCTCCTGTGCGATTGAGCAAGCCTCGCAAAACAAGCTGTGATGCAGAAAAAAGCAAGAGAGAGGGAGAAGGAAGCAGATGACAGCCAATTGCTCGGGGGGGGGGGGGGGTTGATAGAAACCCTCTGAGGGCCTGATTTGGCCCCTGGGGTGCATGTTTGACACCCCTGACCTAAGCTTAGGGTTGCCAATCCCCAGGTGGGGGCAGGGGATCCCCCAGTTTGGAGACCCTCTCCCCGCTTCAGGGTCGTCAGAAAGCGGGGGGAGGGGAGGGAAATGTCTGCTGGGAACTCTGTTATTCCCTATGGAGATTTATTCCCATAGAAAATCATGGAGAATTGATCCGTGGGTATCTGGGGCTCTGGGGGGGGCT
The DNA here is from genome assembly GCF_032191835.1 of Heteronotia binoei. Lineage (NCBI taxonomy): Eukaryota > Metazoa > Chordata > Lepidosauria > Squamata > Gekkonidae > Heteronotia > Heteronotia binoei. Next base: position 11,089,960 of record NC_083242.1, read on the forward strand.
GTTTTTTGGGCTAGAGGCACCAAGTTTTCAGTATAGCATCTAGTGCCTCTCCCCAAAATACCCCCCAAGTTTCAAAAAGTTTGGACCATGGGGTCCAATTCTATGAGCCCCAAAAGAAGGTGCCCCAATCCTTCATTATTTCCTATGGAAGGAAGGAATTGAAAAGGTGTGGGGTCCCTTTAAATGTGATGGCCAGAACTCCCTTTGGAGTTCAATTATGCTTGTCACAGCCTTGATCTTGGCTCCACCCCTAATGTCTCCTGCCTCCACCCCCAAAGTCCCCTGCCTCCACCCCCAAAGTCCCCAGACATTTCTTGAATTGGACTTGGCAACCCTACCTAAGCTATACCTTGGAGGAGGCTTAAATCGCAGCCTGGTGGGTGGGCAGGGGGAGGAGAGATGAGTTCAACCTTCCTGCCTCCATCCGGTGCTTTTACCTGCACTTCTGCCTGAAAGAACCCTACTTGTTGATAAACGTTTTCCCTGAAGCCAAAAAGTAACCAGGAAGAAGGCAGCAAGACACACGGCTAAAAAGCCTTGCAAGCATTATTCTTGTTATTGTTACTTTATTTTATTTTATTCATGGACCGCCCCCTCCCCTGTGCACAGGGCTCGGGGTGGTGCACTGCATTTTGATTTTTAAAAACGTTCAATGAACACACACACAAATCAATTCAACAATTTAAAATCAACACTTCTACAGCTATTGCAAATGGCACTTAAGACCAATTAACGGAAGAGGAGGAAGAAGACGACGACATTGGATTTATATCCCACCATTCGCTAGCCAAAGGAGTCTTGGAGTGGCTTACAAATCTCCTTTCCCTTCCCCTCCTCACAACAGACGCCCTGTAGGTGGGGCTGAGAGAGCTCTTCTAGAACTGCTCTTGAGCAGAACAGCCTTGAGAGAACTTGTGGCCAGCGTTGTCACTAGGGCGGGGCCAAGGGGGCTATCGGCCCTCCCCCAGAGCATTCTCATTGGCCCCAGTTTGCAGAAGGCCGGGCCGAGGAGCGAATGTCAAAGGTGCAAACGTAAAGCGTGCTCTTGTCTCTTAACAAACATCGTACCCCTATTTAGGATTTAAGTAGTGTTATGCATTTGCATTCTTTTTTTTTAGAACAGTTTTCAATATATATCGTTACCCACCCGCAGTCTTCTAGATACGCTAGGGGGGGATTATTGAATCTAAATGCAATATCATATTTTCAGGGGGGGGAACCCTCCGGAGACGCCGCTAACAACTTCCCCCCCCCCACTCCCTCCTTGCTCCCGCTCCCTGCAAGGACTCGCACCGGCTCTGTGTTGGGGAGCGCCAGCTCCCGCAGGCTGCTGCTGCTGCACGAACAGTGCACGGAGAGAAAGGAAGTGGATCAGCTCCACACCGGTCCCAAAGGCGAAAAGGAAACTGAGGAGGGCCGGAACCAGCAACAAGAAGGGCAGAGGGGGTGACGCAGCCCTCCAAAAGGGGTGATGCCCAATGGGGGAGGGGGTGACTTGAATCAGTTACACCCCAGGGTGCAACCCACCCTAGTGACGCCTCTGCTTGTGGCTAACTCAAGGTCACACCAGCTGCAAGTGGAGGAATGGCGAATCAAACCTGGTTCTCCCAGACAAGAGTCCGCAGACTTCACCACCACACCAAACTGGCAAGAGGAAAAGGCCGGGCTTGATAGAAACCATTGCCGTTCTCAACCATGGGTCTGGTGGAACATCTCTGTCTACAGGCCCTGTGGGACTGCACCAGGTCCTAGATGTCACGTGGCAGAGATTTTCACCAGGCTGGGGCCAAGGCCCAAAAGCCCTGGGCTCTGGCTGAGGAAAGCCAGATATCGTTCAGGCCCGGGATCACCAGATCCCTGATGATAAAGATGCATTTGAAAACCTTGCCATGCATCTTCATGAACACAGTTTGGTGTCGTGGTGAAGCGCGCGGACTCTTATCTGGGAGAATCAGGTTTGATTCCCGACTCCTCCACTTGCAGCTGCTGGAACGGCCTTGGGTCAGCCATAGCTCTCGCAGGAGTTGTCCTTGAAAGGGTAGCTTCTGGGAGAGCTCTCTCAGCCCCACCCACTTCACAGGGTGTCTGTTGTTGGGGAGGAAGATAAAGGAGACTGTGAGCCACTCTAAGATTCGGAGTGGAGGGCGGAATATAAATCCAATATAATCATCATCATCACAGGCAATTGAGGTCAAAACAGCATATTGAGTTCTAATTCAGAGAGTGTTCTCAAAGATGCTCAATGTTGCTTCATGGCTGCAGCCGAATCAATTTGTGCTGTTCCTTGGCTGGATGGGAGACCATGTGCAAAAGCCACCGTCATGCGCTGCTGGGGTAGGATGCACATGTTTATTTTACTTGTTAGATCTTTTAGTCACTGCTTTCCTGAATTCACTGCCACAGGAGGTGGTGGCGGCCACAAGTATAGCCTCCTTCAAGAGGGCTTTAGATAAAAATATGGAGCAGAGGTCCATCAGTGGCTATTAGCCACAGTGTATGTGTGTATATAAAATTTTTGGCCACTGTGTGACATAGAGTGTTGGACTGGATGGGCCGTTGGCCTGATCCAACATGGCTTCTCTTATGTTCTTATGTTCTTAATCTGTTGCTCTAGGGGCGACTGACAACAATAAAGCCAATAAGGTAAAAACAAATATTAAATATTATCACCATACCGCTATTAAAACAGGCCAAACATGGTTATTCTCCAACCTACACAATTCAGCTTTGCATGCCCTGTGGAAACAAAGCAACTTTGGAAGGCAAGAGGGTCATCTGAGAGTGCATTCCACAGGGTAGGGTCCACAACTGAGAAGGCCCTCCCTCTGGTGTCAGCTAACCAAGCCATCGTTATACAATTGTACAATTTGAGTCTGTTACAAGCATTCTTTTAAAGAAGATGATGATGATGACGATATTGGATTTAAACCTCACCCTTCTCTCTGAATCTCAGTCTCAGAGTGGCTTACAATCTCCTATATCTTCTCCCCCCACAACAAACACCCTGCGAGGTGGGTGGGGCTGTGAGAACTCTCCCAGAAGCTGCCCTTTCAAGGACAATTCCTACGAGAGCTATGACTGACCCAAGGCCATTCCAGCAGCTGCAAGTGGAGGAGTGGGGAATCAAACCTCTCCCAGATAAGAGTCCATGCACTTAACCACGACACCAAACTGGCTCTATTAGTTACGAGTCGCCGTTTATTAAAAAACACAAAGACCTATGCTGTTGATTTTGTTTTGGTGCTGTAACCATCTGAAATGGTGAAAAAAGACCCAACGCTCTTCCAGTGAGCAAGATGATAAATTAGTATACCTTAAATGTATTTGCACATATTTGCCTGTGATACTTCTGGAAAGTAAAGGGAATTCCATTATACATACAGCTCCCAGCCGAACAAACTAGTCCGAGAAATCCTGCAACAGGCTGAGAAAGTTGAGTCAGTGCCATGGCCGTCGAATCTTGAAGACCGGTCAACTGAAGGTCAACTCCAGACATGGGTTTCCAACCTTTGTAGGTCCAGACAACGGATGGCATTTGATCTCCTCTACATCCCTCGTTCTTCCTTCTACTCACTCGCTCACAAAGAGTCAACGTCTTCACTGTTGATGCCTTTGATTTGTGCAACAGCCACCGTCTCCGTGTTCGGGTGGCTTCCCGATAACACCGACCTCCTTGAGGAGCTCCTCCTCGACTTAATCTTGGAGAGGCTGGTACCATTCTTGTGCTGGCTTCTTCTGTACTCCTTGTAATTCTTGGACAGCAGCGTGTAGAGGAAAGGGTTGATGCAGCTGTTGCTGTAAGCCAAACAAGTCACCAGGAAGTTGACCACCGTGTTGCCTGCAATGCTGTTGGTCTGGTGGTGATAGACACCGAGCAGCTGCCAGAGCCAAAAGGGGATAAAGCAAGTCCAGTAGGCGAGGATGATACTAAATATCATGTACAAGACCTTCTGCCTGGGGCATCTCTTCACTTCCTTGGGGCTGAAGATGGCCACCTGAGACCTCCAGTAGGTCCTGGCGAGTTGGACGTACAAGTAGCAAATGACCACTCCCGGGGCCAAGATGCAAGTGTTGAAAAGGACGGTGAGGTAGACTTTGTAGGCCTCCATCTGCCACGTTGGGTAGCACATGCGTTTGACCACGCCGCCTTGTTTGCTGGTCCGTAAGTCAATGAGGATCATGGTAGGCAAGGCCAGGAGGAAGGACACCAGCCACACGGAGCAGGTGATCATCCGGTGGTAATCCCTCGGCCTCCGGAGGGTGTCCAAGGGCTTGACCACTGCGAGGTACCTCTCCGTACTCATGACCAGGAGGATGAAGATGCTGGCATGCATGGTCAAGAGGTCCAGGCTGAACAAGATCCTGCATCCCACATCCCCAAAGTACCAGTCCTTCAAGACGTAGGTGCTGACGACGAAAGGGATGGTGGAGAGGTACAGAAGGTCCGCCAGGGCCAAGTTGATGATGTACACCGACATGGAACTGGTCGGTCTCATGGAGAGGTGGACAACCGCCAGTGTGTAGATGTTTCCTGCCATCCCAACGAGGCACATAACAGCCAAGATGCATCCCAGGAAGGAAGTTGCCACGGTGTTCCCGGTAGTGCCGAGGTCCCCGGAAGTGTCATTAGGGTGACCGCCGGTGGTGTTTGGATGACAGGGCAGAGCGGTGCATCGCCCCGGTTCCATTATATCTGCACCTGGCCCTGAGTCGACATGCTGAAGCTGACCGGGCCCAAAGGAACCCTCGTCATGTGAATGTTCTTGTCCAAAAAGCAAAAATAGGCTACCCCTCAAGGGCCGGTCATGAAGAAATACCTTCCGTCTGCTCAAATGCTTAATGGCCACCGGTGACTCTACTCCCCTTCCAACCTAGCCCATGAATAATTTTTCGGCCGAGTGGAAAATTGATCGGAGGAGGGGCTGAATTTGTCGTCGTTAGCGAGCGAGAATAAAAAGTCGGGTTGTCGGTTTCCACATCTCTTAGATGCGAATGCTGCTAACGTTCCAGAAGAGAGACAAACTGGTGTCCTGGTGGGAAATATCCATCTCGGAGCTACATATTTGGAGGCAAAAAGAAAGAGAAACAGAGAGGACATTCAGCCTATAGAAGCTCAAATTGCTTCTACCGTTCCCCCATTGTGCTTTAAAGCAAACCAATTCGCTGCTTTTATAGGCTTTCAGCCAAGTCCTCCAAGACCTACCTCCCTGCTTGACTTGAAGTTCCTCTTCATGCCCTACTGTGTGGTCCCCAGCGAGATGCTGATTTTGTCAGGGGGAGAAGCACACGCTCGCAGTTGCCCGGCGATCCAAGCAGTGTGCTTGACTCGTAGATGCCAGAATGCGGATGACAACCACGGTGGCTTTAACTCCAAGGCTGCTGCGGGCTTCATCGTTGTGTTTGGTTATCGGTGGGGCTGCCGGAACAATGAGACAGAGCGGTCTGTCGCCACGGGCGCCTCGGCAAGAAAATCTTTTCACAAGAAGGAGGAGCGATCCAACGTTCTGGCAGTCCTTTTAAGGTGGGATTTCACAGTGCACCGTTCCGTGTAGCCTGGCACTGCTTGTCTGCTCATTTCCCTGCAAAACCAAAGGGAAATTGGCTCCTTTCAAGTTGGTTATGCGTTTCATCCCAGCCCACAAGTCTCTGACCACAGGCCATCTTCCAGAATGATGCTTTCGCTGTTCCAAGAGCTTTACGATGTCGTTTTCCCTCAACCTGCTTCCCCTAAATACCCCTATTCTGTAAAGCCGGCTTTCCTTTGTGTTCACAGTACCTACTTTTTCAGTTTAATCATCCCTTTCAGAAGGGGTGGCCAAACTGTGGCTCAGGAGCTACATGTGGCTCTTTCGCACATACTGTGTGGCTCTCAAAGCCCCCACCGCCCTATCAGCCGGCTTGGAGAAGGCATTTCTCTCTTTAAATCACTTCTAGAAGCCAAGCCAGCCAGCGGCTTGGCGAATGCATTTAAAGTTAAAGTTGCTTTCTTTCCTCCTCTCTCTCCCTCCCCATGTATTTTCCTTCCTTCCTGTCTGTCTTGTGGCTCTCAAACATCTGACTTTCATTCCTTGCGGCTTGCAAACATCTGATGTTTATTCTATGTGGCTCTTCCGTTAAGCAAGTCTGGCCACCCCTGCCTTTAGATTTCCAATCTTTGGTATCTTATGTCCCAACAATGTCAAAGAGACTGTTACCACCTGGATAGCAACAAGAAGCCCACTTAAAAAAAATGTTTTTACCCCTGTTCTGTTTTATCCATCTTTTATATTCATCTTGGAGCTACACATTTGGAGGCCAAAGAAAGAGAAACAGAGAGGACATTCAGTCTATATCTTCTTCTCCTTCTCCTCCTTCTTCACCTCCTGTTTGGTGTAGGAGAGCCAGTTTGGTGTAGTGGTGAAGTGCGTGGACTCTTATCTGGGAGAACCGGGTTTGATTCCCCACTCCTCCACTTGCACCTGCTGGAATGGCCTTGGGTCAGCCATAGCTCTGGCAGAGGTTGTCTTTGAAAGGGCAGCTGCTGTGAGAGCCCTCTCCAGCCCCACCCACCTCACAGGGTGTCTGTTGTGGGGGAGGAAGGGAAAGGAGATTGTGAGTCGCTCTGAGACTCTTCGGAGTGGAGAGCGGGATATAAATCCAATATCATCTTCTTCTTCTTCCTTCTTCACCTCTTCACTTCACTTCACTTCTTCATGGTAGGTTTTAAGGACCGGGGGTGGGGGGGGGGTGGGGAGTTGTGGAAGTCCAATAGGTAATCTTTGAGAAACAAAGATACTTGCCAGATAGGCAGGGTGGGGGAACGGTGGTGTAAGGACAAACACCAGAGTTGTTATTAGCATGCCAAAAGGTCACTGAGAGATAATATCTATGGCATATATGGTTGGCAGGACGTGGGACCTCGCTCTTGCAGGTGGCAGTGGGGATAGAGGGAGAGCAGATTCTTCGTGATCACTATGGAAACCCCGCATCCCAGAGAGCCAGTTTGGTGTAGTGGTAAAGTGTGCAGACTCTTACCTGGGAGAACTGAGTTTGATTTCCCCACTCCTCCACTCGCAGCTGCCGGAATGGCCTTGGGTCAGCCATAGCTCTTGCAGGAGTTGTCCTTGAATGGGCATCTTCTGGGAGAGCTCTCTCAACCTCACCCACCTCACAGGGTGTCTGTTGTAGAGGAGGGAGGTAAAGGAGATTGTGAGCCGCTCTGAGATTCAGAGTGAAGGGTAGGATATAAATCCAATATCATCATCTTCTTCTCCTTCTCCTCCTCCACCTCCTCCTCCTTCATCTCCTCCTCCTCCTCCTTCACCTTCTCCTTCTCCTTCTTCACCTCTTCCTCCTTCTTCTTCACCTCCTCCTCCTTCTCCTTCACCATCTTCTCCTCCCCCCTTCCAACCTGGACAACTGGTTGAGAAACTCTTGGTTTACAGCACGACTTGAGACCAGCAGGGCTGCAAACTTGAACTGATTGAAGTGTGTTTGCAAAGAATGTTAAAGAGTCAGAATGACCCAGAGGGAAAAACAAAGAGTCCATGAAGTATAGGGAAGGGGGGTGGGGCTTGTGTATCATAGCATTTCATTTTCCCTGCCAAATCCATTGCATGCCCTTGGTATGATCTCAGCTGCCAATTTTTGGAGGGAATGCTTCTCCAGCTAGAAAGTAGAGCGTGAGGACGAATTGAGTTTGCATTCCAAATGCTTCAGGCCCTTCATGAATCCCTGCCGATTTTGTTTCTTTTTTGGTGGCGTCATAAACATGAACGACGGAAACAGATGACTCAAAGCATGTCGGTTCTGCTGCTGATGCCAAAAGCATTAGCTGTCTCTAAACTGAGTCTGGGCCAGAAAAGAGCGTCCAGTCTAAGGATTTTTTTAGTCCCATCCCTGGCCAACACTTCAGGGAGGTCTGTGAGACCAAGGCAGTTCCCGTTTCAGCAGTACACTCACGGATTTTCCACAAAGTAACTGCGACATGGCCAGTCCTGAGTGCGAAATACCTGTCTGCCAGGTTGCCTTGTGGGACAGTGGTTAAGAGCACAGACTAATCTGAGAAAACCGGGTTTGATTTCCCACTCCTCCACATGCAGCCGACTGAGTGACCTTGGGCCAGTCACAGCTCTCTGAGAGTTCTCTCAGACCCGCCTGCCTCAGAGTCTGTTGTGGGGAGGGAAAGGGGAAGAAGTAGTGGTGATTGGATTTATACCCCACCTTATACTACCCAAAGGAGTCTCAGAGCTGTTTACAATATCCTTTCCTTTCCCCTCCCCACAACAGACACCTTGTTAGGTAGGTGGAGCTGAGAGAGCTGTGACAGAAACTGCTCTTTGAGAGAACAGCTCTGTGAGAATTTGTGACTGACTCAAGGTCCCATCAGCAGGGTGCATGTGAAGGAGTGGAGAATCAAACCCGGTTCTCCCAGATAAGAGTCCGCACACTCAACCACTATACCAAACTGGCTCTCAGGCGACTGTGAGCCACTCTGAGACGCCGAGCGAAGGGTAAGGTATAAATCCAATCTCTTCTTCTACTTCTTTAACAGGAAGCGCCTGCTACATGAAGACGGTTGTGACAGCAGCCATAGATATGAGCTTGGATGGTTTTTAAGCTCCCCCTTCCATGCTGTGGGGCTTACCAGTAAAGGATCTCTTCCTTGGGCTAGGGTTACCAACCTCCAGGTGGCACCTGGGGATCGCCTGCTATAGCAATTAATCTCCAGACGACTAAGGCTTTCTTCCTCTGGAGAAGGTGGCTGTTTTGGAGGGTGGATGCTAGGGCAGGGGGGTCAAATTAATTTGTTATGAGGACCGGATCTGACATAAATGAGACCTTGTTGGGCTGGGCCATGTTGGGCCAGGCCCTGTGTGTACCTATTTAAGATTAGGTAAAAGAGATATAAACTTTATAAAGGACACAAACAAACATAATTAAATATTTTTTTAAAAATTTTTTTAAAACATGCTTAAAACATTAGCACTCGTTGGTCTTAAATGTGCTTTCTTTGTATTTCTCCCATGGGATCCAGGGAACTGAGCAAAGGAATTGTGGATCTTTCCTTCCTTCTCCAGGGGTTGGGGGTGGGAGCCTCAGCCAATAGAAGGGAGAGAGGCCTGGTGCAATTGAGAGAGCTTGGAAAAACAGGTGTTGCCTTCCCCCCCTCCTCAAGGGAGGAGCCTCAGCCAATGGAGAAAAACAGAGGCTTTGCTCTGTAGCTCTTGTGCGATTGAGCAAGCCTGGCAAAGTAAGCTGTGATGCAGAAGGAAACAAGAGAGAGGAAGAAGGAAGCAGATGACAGCCATTAGGGTTTGTAGAATCTTTCGGGCTCAAGTGCCATGTTCTACTGGAGAAAGTTTTCCTTCCAGACGTTTCGTTCTCAGCTGCGGAGAACATCCTCAGTGGCGTTGCAGCCGGAGCAGGCGCTCTGACCTTCTTGGATGCTGTGCGTTGAGTGGGGATGACAGCCAGTCGCTCCGGGACCTGATAGGAGCCCTCCAAAGGCCTGATTCAGCCGCCGGGCCACATGTTTGACACCCCTGCTCTAGGGCATTATACTTTGCTGAGGTCCCTCCTGAAGGCACTCCCCACCCAAATCTCAAGTGTTTCCCATCCCAGAGCTGGTGACCCTAATTTCCCCCCTCTGTATTGTGACAGCTGCTTTTCAGATCTTCGATCCCTGGTCTGACTGGCTGGGGATAACATCTGTCACGGGGTGGGGAGCAAAAGGAGAGGAGAGATGTAGCTTAAGGCGGGAACACGGGGTCACCAGAGGTGCCATTGTGAAGGAAGGCAGTGACACCCACCTGTCCGTTATTTCAAAATGCCCTTTGATTATTCCACAGGCGTCTTATCTCTGAGTCGAGCCGCCTGTTTACTGCAGGGGGAAGGAATACAAAAAGCAAACTCTCAAGAAATACAGGTGGGTCTGCTCGGAGACCTTTTATCGAAAGCGAGAGAGAACAGAATAAACAACTGCGGGCCTTTGGTCCCTGGTGCGAGAAGCCAAGTCAGAACCTGTAGATCACATCCTGCCTGCCGTTTTGTTATCGCAAAGCCTCCCCACCCCCTTTAAAGCGAGCTTAGATTTTCCTAAGCAATTCTGCTTTATTGACAGCTCTTTTGTTCCGGCATCTGACTGCCAGTCTGCGGTTTTATAAGATCTCTGAAAGATTGTCCAAAGGTCCCACCGGTGAGCTTCACAGCAGATAAGAAACCGGAACCCCGGGTCACTCAGAGAATAGCGCCCTTTTTATGAGAATAAATACCTAATCAGAAAAGAGATTATAGGTATGAGATGAGGTGGGGTGGGTAACACTGTTAGAGCAATTGGGAGGTTTAAAAAAAGGAATTTTGTGGCTGTTAAAATTAGGGCTGCTGTAGCGTGGCCAGGTTCCCCCCCATCCCAGCCGCTGGTGGGGGGGAAGAGTTGCTAGATCCAAGTTGAAAAACTTGTGGGTGATTTGGGGGTGGAGCCTGGGGAGGGCGGGATCTCAGTTAGGTGCAATGCCACAGACTCTTCCCTCCAAAGTAGCCATTTTCTCCAGGGGAACGGATCTGTGTAGTCTGAATAGGATTGCCAATCCCCAGGTGGAGACAGGAGATCCCCTGGGTTGGAGGCCCTTCCCTCACTTCAGGATCACTAGAAAGCGGGATGGGTGGGAGGGAAATGTCTGCCAGGCACTCCATTATTTCCTACGGAGACCAATTCCCATAGGGTATAATGGAGAATTGATCTGTGGGTATCTGGGGGGGGGGTGTTGTTGTTTGAACTAGAGGCACCAAATTTTCAGCATAGCCTCCAGTGCCCCTCCTCAAAACGCCCTCCACGTTTCAAAAAGATTGGAACAGGGGGTCCAATTCTATGAGCTCCAAAAAAGAAAGTGCCCCTATCCTTCATTATTTCCAATGGAGGGAAGGCATTTTAAAGGTGTGTGGTCCCTTTAAATGTGATGGCCAGGACTCCCATTGGAGTTCAATTGTGCTTGTCACACCCTTGCTCCTGGCTCCACTCCCAAAGCCTCCTGGCTCCACCCCCAAAGGCTCCTGGCTTCACCCCCAATGTCCCCAGATATTTCTTGAATTGGACTTGGCAACTCTAAGTCTGAAGATGAATTGTGATTCCAGGTCCCACCTGGAGGCTGGCATCCCTAGCTGTCAATCAGATCTCATTGGTTAATTCCTGAGTTGCAGTCACTTAACTTCGCATATGCGTAGCCCAAGCTTTTTTAAAAAAAAGAAACAAAACCAAAAATTGCAACCGGGTTGAACTTAAGTGTTCCTGACTGTAACCACCAGCTATCTAGGAAGGAGGTGTCCGGTGGGTAGAATAGCCAGGTCTGTGTTGGAAAATACCTGGAGACTTTGGGGGTGCAGTCAGGAGAGGGCGGGGTTTGGCAAGGGGTGGGGCCTCAGCAGAGTACCATGCCCTAGAGCATCAGCCATTGGCCATGCTGGCTGGGGCTGATGGGAGTTGTAGGCAAAAAAAAATCTGGAGAGCTACCATTGACCACCCCTGCCTTAGAGTCCACCCTTCCAAGCAGACACTTTCTCCAAAGCTTGTCAGAGCTTAGCAAGGAGACATTTTTAATCTGACACAGGGTAACCCCTAATGGAAGGCTGTTGATCTCTCAGGCTCCAACTGCAACTGTCTATACAACAATTGTAAAAGCTGGAGAGTGTCTCAATAGAAATTCGAAGGAAATACTGGCTCTTCCATTACTGCATTCAAGGATTACTCCCGAGGAAGTCTATTGACGAAATGAGCCTACATCCGGGTGCTCATAGACTTTTTTTTTTTTGCAATACAGGGATGTTAAAATTGGACCTCTGTTACAATTTGAAGTATTAAAATATATGAAGGTTTTTAAATGGTTTTATTAAACTTTGTTAGCCAGCATATCCCAGTAGTTGTTTAACTTTCATTGTTTGACTTTCTCCAGGGGAGCTGATATCCACCAGCTGGAGACTAGTTGTAAAAGCGGGAGATCTCCAGGCCCCATCTGGAGGCTGGCAACCCTACCAGTGGGAGTGCCACGGGGCTCGGTTCTGGGCCCAGTACTTTGTGATGTTTTTATAAATGATCGGGATGAGGGTGTGGAAGGGCTGCTCATGAAATCTGCAGAGGACACCAAATAGGCGCGACAAACGATCCTAAAGGTTAGAGCTAGAATTCGACAAGATCTGAACATGCTGGAAAAGTGGGCAATTGTTGCTTACGTTTTGCATTGTTTACTCTGGCTCTGCTAGTAATGGTATGCTGCCCCCCCCCCCAAAAAAGAGATTTACGCTCTACTGAGAACAATCTACTGGTGATCCGTATCCCTGAAAACCTCTGGCTGTCCTTGACTAGCTGGAAAGCTCTGCCAAATAGAAGAAGAAGAAGAAGAGATTGGATTTATATAGCCAAAGGAGTCTCAGAGTGGCTTGAAATCTCCTTTCCCTTCGCTTCCCCACAACAGACACCCTGTGGGGTAGGTGGGGCTGAGAGAGCTCTCCCAGAACTGCTCTTGAGCAGAACAACCTTGAGAGAACTTGTGGCTGACCCAAGGCCAGCTGCAACTGGAGGAGTGGAGAATCAAACCTGGTTCTCCCAGATAAGAGTCCGCGCACTTCACCACTACACCAAACTGGCTCTCAAATAACATCGTGCCTTGCGGGACCTGGTGCAATTCTGCAAAGCAGAGATGTTCCGCCGGCCTTTGGGTGGAGGACGGCAATGGGTTCTAGGGCTTTTTTTGTAGCAGGAACTCCTTTGCCTATTAGGCCACACACTCCTGATGTAGCCAATCCCCCAGGCGTTTACAGGGCTCTTAGTGCAGGGCCTACTGTAAGCTCCAGGAGGATTGGCTGCATCAGGGGGGCGTGGCCTAATAGGCAAAGGAGTTCCTACTACAAGAAAAAGCCATTCTCTGGTCCTTCCTGTCCCAGCCTGCTTTCTTTCACCTGCTATGAGACAGTAATACATATTGTACTTATTTTGGTGCCACCTGATATCACCTCTGCTTTTAACGGTTTTATTTGTTGGATTTTATATTGCATAAAAAGGTCAAGGCAGTCCCCTGTGCAAGCACCGAGTCGTTATTGACCCATGGTGTGACATCACATCACGTTTTCTTGGCAGACTTTTTAAGGGGTGGTTTGCCCTTGCCTTCCCCAGTCATCTACATTTCACCCCCCTCAGCAATCTGGGTTCTCCTTTGACTAACCTCGGAAGGACGGAAGGCTGAGTCAACCCTGAGCCGACTGCCTGAGCCCAGCTTCCGCCGGGATTGAACTCAGGTCGTGGGCAGAGCTGGGACTGCAGGGCCGTCGCTTTACCACTCTGCGCCACGAGGCTCATCTCCTTATAATGTATATCTTCTGTTAACTGCTCTGAGCTCTGTGAATGTAGCAGAGGGCGGTATATAAATTGAAATGATAAATGAAAATAATGTGGAAGGGGGAAACCTTTTTGTAATGGGAAAAATTGCTAACTGTGCGGACTCTTATCTGGAACAACCGGGTTTGATTCCCCACTCCTCCGCTTGCACCTGCTGGAATGGCCTTGGGTCAGCCATAGCTCTGGCAGAGGTTGTCCTTGAAAGGGCAGCTGCTGTGAGAGCCCTCTCCAGCCCCACCCATCTCACAGGGTGTCTGTTGTGGGGGAGGAAGGTAAAGGAGATTGTGAGCTGCCCTGAGACTCTTCGGAGTGGAGGGCGGGATATAAATCCAATATCTTCATCTACCTCACAGGGTGTCTGTTGTGGGGGAGGAAGGTAAAGGAGATTGTGAGCCGCTCTGAGGCTCTTCGGAGTGGAGGGCGGGAAATAAATCCAATATCTTCATCTACCTCACAGGGTGTCTGTTGTGGGGGAGGAAGGGAAAGGAGATTGTGAGCCACTCTGAGACTCTTCGGAGTGGAGGGCGGGATATAAATCCAATATCTTCATCTACCTCACAGGGTGTCTGTTGTTGGGGGAGGAAGGGAAAGGAGATTGTGAGCCGCTCTGAGACTCTTCGGAGTGGAGGGCGGGATATAAATCCAATATCTTCATCTACCTCACAGGGTGTCTGTTGTGGGGGAGGAAGGGAAAGGAGATTGTGAGCCGCTCTGAGACTCTTTGGAGTGGAGGGCGGGATATAAATCCAATATCTTCATCTACCTCACAGGGTGTCTGTTGTGGGGGAGGAAGGGAAAGGAGATTGTGAGCCACTCTGAGACTCTTCGGAGTGGAGGGCGGGATATAAATCCAATATCTTCATCTACCTCACAGGGTGTCTGTTGTGGGGGAGGAAGGGAAAGGAGATTGTGAGCCGCTCTGAGACTCTTTGGAGTGGAGGGCGGGATATAAATCCAATATCTTCATCTACCTCACAGGGTGTCTGTTGTGGCGGGGGGGGGGGGAAGGGAAAGGAGATTGTGAGCCGCTCTGAGACTCTTCGGAGTGGAGGGCGGGATATAAATCCAATATCTTCATCTACCTCACAGGGTGTCTGTTGTGGGGGGGGGGAAGGGAAAGGAGATTGTGAGCCGCTCTGAGACTCTTCGGAGTGGAGGGCGGGATATAAATCCAATATCTTCATCTACCTCACAGGGTGTCTGTTGTGGGGGAGGAAGGGAAAGGAGATTGTGAGCCGCTCTGAGACTCTTCGGAGTGGAGGGCAGGATATAAATCCAGTATCTTCATCTACCTCACAGGGTGTCTGTTGTTGGGGAGGGAGGGAAAGGAGATCGTGAGCCGCTCTGAGACTTTTCGGAGTGGAGGGCAGGATATAAATCCAATATCATCATCATCTTCTAAGGCATCACCTCCCACTGAGTTTTGTAGATAGCAGGAATATATTACACTGTGGTCTCCTGTTGTTGGTATTAGCCTGCTACAAAGATTTCCTCCCTTTAATCACTGTTATTGTAAAATCTATTCTCTGTAAGAGACTCCTCTATGCAAAATGTCTTTATATCCTTGGAAGGTAATTTTGAAAGAAAATTTTAAAAAAATAACGTGAAAGGGAAGGGAACAATTTGGGGCATTGAAGACGACATGCTGCTCCACGATCAGTCATCTTGTGATACTCTGAGATTTCAGCAGGTGTTGACCATAGATCAATATCTCTGCATCCATAAGGGCATAGAATTTTACTCTTTGAGAGGACTTTTTTTTGTAACAGGAACTCCTTTGCATATTAGGCCACATCTCTCTGATGTAGCCAATCCTCCAAGAGCTTGCAGGGCTGTTTTACAGGGCCTACTGTAAGCTCTAGGGGGATTGGCTACATCAGGGGATGTGTGGCCTAATATGCAAAGAAGTTCCTGCTGCTGCAAAAAACCAACTTATGCTCTTTGGAAGAGAGAGACCATAAGCTGAGATTCTCAGTCACTCAGATTTTGCATCCAGCATTGCTTTCTGCACCTCTGTCATCTTTCTGCCCTATCATAACATCCCACACCATTCTGTGTGTCGTCCTTAGAGATCACCCTCTCAGCTAACTGTCAGCTGGCAGACCGGTTGCAAAGTAGCCAAGTTTAAAGAAGATTGGACTGGGGGGGGTCCAATTCTACAAGCCCCCAAAGAAGTTGCCTCTGTCCTCCATTATTCCCATGAAAGGAAGGCATTTACAAGAAACACGGTCCCTTGAAATGTAATGGCCAGAACTCCCTTTGGAGTTCAATCGTGCTTGTCACACACTTGTTCCTGGCTCCACCCTCAAAGTCTCCTGGCTCCACCCCCAAAGTCTCCTGGCTCCACCCCCAAAGTCTCCTGGTGTCACGTTCTCAGGCTGCAGGCAGGCAGGAGTCCAAAGCCAGTCCAAGGTCAAAGTCCAGGAAGTCAAGCAGGAGCCAGGTCACCAATGCAGAATCACAAACCGGAATCAGAAGTCAATGTCCAAAAGCCACAAGGTCAGGGTGCCAAGGGAAGGAGTGTGGATGCAAGCCAGAGAGTAGACTTGTTGCTTCCACAAGGTTACCAGGTCCTGGGTGGGAGCTATATGGGAGTCTCAATCAGCCTGCTCCCTGGGTGGCAGTGACTCTGCTAGAACTCAGGGCTGAGAGATCTGAAGCCTCGGCGTGTCTCATGTCTTCGCTCTGAAAGTTCTTTCCGTAGCCTGCTTCGAACTCTTGAGATGGGAGGAGGAGAGCTTGGAGGGGGATTGATCGTCAACAGCTGACACTGGTGCCTGGAGAAAGACTGATGGGCTAGTTGCTGTTTGTTCAGCTGAGGAACTGGCTGGCAACTCTTCCAGGTCTGTTGACCCTTCCAGCTCCTCCTCATTAGGGCTCATGACACCTGGCTCCACCCCCAAAGTCTTCTGGCCCCACCCTCAAAGTCCCCAGATATTTGTTGTCGGGCCTGGCAACCCCAGGCCGTGAGTCAGCCGCAAAGCTTCCTTTGATATTAGAACAACGTAATCGAACAAATACGGCTATTTTCACAGTGTGACTCACGGCATGAAAGCGGGGCGGGTGGGGGGGTTGAGATTCAAAAGAGAGAAAGACGCTTCCGCAGAAACAAGTGTTTGTTTTTCTCTCACTGCAGGTTCCGCTATGTAAATCAGCTCTTCTTCGTCTGCTTTTAAACTGGGGGTCTATGAAAGCGAGCAGAAACCATTACCTTGATGACTGAGTGTTTGTAAGGAAGGGTTGCTGGAGGAACTGTCAAGGGTTTTATGCCCTGTGACCCTTAAAGGAAAGCGTGAAGCTAGCAGCCCACAAATAATGGACTCCACCCACCCCCTTTCGTAGTTTCAAGGGGAGCAGAGATGCTCAGGGAAACATTTTTTTCCCCCTTGGGAACAGGAAAAATGAACAGCAGGGTGCAAACGGGGGGATCATTGTTTTCCAAGGTCTCTGTGCTGAAAAGATGTCTACAGAGAGACTGCTCTCAGAAATGACACTTAAAGATCTGCATAAATGCAAGAGTCATAAGAAGAAGGATCAACACGACACACTGAAATGCATATTGATGGTGGAAAAAAGGAAAGGAAAGGTGCCCTGTGCAAGCACCAGTCGTTTCCGACTCTGGGGCGACGTTGCTTTCACAACGTTTTCACGGCAGACTTTTTACGGGGTGGTTTTGCCATTGCCTTCCCCAGTCATCTACTTTCCACCCCAGCAAGCTGGGTCCTCATTTGACCGACCTCGGAAAGATGGAAGGATGAGTCAACCTGCAGCCGGCTACCTGAACCCAGCTTCCACCGGGGATCGAACTCAGGTCATGAGCAGAGCTTAGGACTGCAGTCCTGCAGCTTTAACGTTCTCCGCCACAGGGAGAAAAACAGATATCTAAATAGCACCAGAGAACATGACTGCACCAAGGTGGAAGGGGCCGTCAAGTCACAGCTGGGGTTTTCAAGGCAACAAGCGGTCAGAGGTGATTTGCCATTGCCTGATTGTCGCGTCGTGTGACCCTGGTCCTCCTTGGTGGTCTCCCCTCCAAATACTAGGCAGGGCCAACCCTGCTTAGCTTCTGAGATCTGATGTGATCGGGCTAGCCGGGGCTCTCCGGATCAGGGCCGCAACACCATAGCAGTGTGGGAAAAGGAAAAGCCAAAGATCTAAAAGGCCTCAGTGGGGCAAAGATTAACTGTTTTTGTTGTTGTCCAGTCGCACAGTCGAGTCCGAATCTTTGCGACCCCATGGACAAAGTCACGCCAGGCCCTCCTGTCTTCCACCATCCTCCGAAGTCTGCTCAAATTCGTGTTCGTTACATCAGTAATGCTGTCCAGCCATCTCATCTTTTGCCGTCCCCTTCTTCTTTTGCCTTCTGTCTTTCCCAGCATCAGGGTCTTCTCCAGGGAGTGCTCCCTTCTCCTTTGGTGGCCAAAGTATTTGAGCTTCAGCTTCAGCATCTGACCTTCCAGGGAACAGTCTGGGTTGATCTCCCTTAGGAGTGACTGATTGGATCTTCTTGCCGTCCAAGGGACTCTCAAGAGTCTTCTCCAGCACCACAGCTCAAAAGCATCTATTCTTCTGCACTCGGCCTTCCTTATGGTCCAGCTCTCACAGCCATACATTACTACTGGGAATACCATCGCTTTGACTATATGGACTTTTGCTGGGAGGGTGATGTCTCTACTCTTTATTATACTGCCCAGGTTCAGCATAGCTGTCCTCCCAAGGAGCAAATGTCTTTTAATTTCATGGCTACAGTCACCATCTGCAGTGATCCCAGAAATGTGAAGTCTGTCACTACTTCCATGTCTTCCCCTTCTATTTGCCATGGTGTGATGGGGCTGGATGCCTTAACTGTAAGAGGTCTGTAAGCAGCCCTCAGGGGCAATGTTCCCTCTAAGCTGTTCAATCATAGAATCAGACTTGGAAGGGATCTCCAGGGTCATCTAGTCCAACCCCCTGCACAATGCAGGGAACTCACAAACACCTCCCCCTAAATTCACAGGATCTTCATTATAGAGTTGGAAGGGACCTCCAGAGTCATCTAGTAAGAGGGACCTCCAGGGTTTGGTTTTGTGGAGTTTTGTGAGCAAACATTCTACTTCGTGAGCTACTGGCATTCAAGATCTGAGCAACTGTATCAATGAGTTTGCTCTGCGACCATCCTTCCTGAGGTAAGATAAAAATGGGTGAGCTAGAGGCTAAAAATCCTGTGAGCTAGCTCACATTAACTCGCCTTAGTGGGAACACTGCTAAGGGGGAGTCTGGTATTTTTGTTCTATATTGGAACGCTGCACGCAAGAGGATCAGGGAGGGAAAGGGTTAAGAGAATTCTCTCACTTGGATGCAACGGGCAGTTGGACCCAACCTCCTCATTGATTAGAGCAGGGGTGTCAAAACGTGCAGCCTGAGGGCCAGATCAGGCTCTTGAAGGGCTCCTATCAGGCCCATAAGCATCTCACTGTCATCTGCTTCTTTCTCTGCCTCTTGCTTCCTTCTGCAGCTCAGCTTGCTTTGCCAGTCTCGCTCAATCGCACAGGAGCTACAGAGCAAAGCCTCTCTTTTCTCCACAAAGCAACTTATGTACAAAAAGCTCACAATGCCCAGCCATTTCATGTTTCCCCCTGGATCTTAGGCTCAAAGCATTGACTGTGAGATTTCTGTAATGAATGCCAATAAATCAAAAGTAGGTTTGCAGCTTATAGACACACACCTGAGCAACACCTGAACAGCATACTCAGGCTTGCTACAGCACAGACATTGTCTCCAGATTTTGATGCAATAATTCAGAGCAAGAGGTGTCAGTTCTCAGAAACTGTCAAACAAAATATTTCAAGAGTGCTAATCTTTTAAACATCTTTTAAGTTTTTAAAAAATTGTTGTGTTTGTCTGTCTCCTACATGGCATTATATTTTACGACACATGGCCCCAGCCTGACAAGGTCTCATTTCAGTCAGATCCAGCCCTCATAACAAATAAGTTTGACACCCCTGGGTTAGATATTGAGCCACTGTGATTGCCTTCTGTGTTTTATCTTATATAGCAGGGGGGGGCCAACGGTAGCTCTCCAGATGTTTTTTTTGCCTACAATTCCCATCAGCCCCAGCCAGCATGGCCAATGGCTGGGGCTGATGGGAGTTGTAGGCAAAAAAACATTTGGAGAGCTACCGTTGGCCACGCCTGTTATATAGGTCTTCTCTTCTGCTCTGTTTTACCTGGGCTTGGAGCTGTAGCAAGCTAACTGTTTTGAAGTTAACTCGTTAAATGTACCTACATGAATACGTCATGTAAGATGTGCTTCTACTTTCATAAGTAAAATTTCTTTCCCGTGTTACCACTGGAGGGAAGGCAAATTATTCTAATTTGTCTGAATGGCATCTTCTTGTGAACCGGTAAACTGTTGCAACCAGAGTAATAAACCACCAAACCTTTGATCCACGAGAAACCTCGTTCCACAGAAAAACATGGAAGAACTTCGAAGGTCGCTACTGCAAAAGTTGTCACGGGATCTGATGACAGCTGCCAGAAATTTTGCCACCCAGCGCAGGGTAGTTTGTTAAACATGGAGAATCAGGGAGAGCCTGTTTGGTGAAGTGGTTAAGTTCGCGGACTCTTATCTGGAAGAACTGGGTTTGATTCCCCGCTCCTCCACTTGCAGCTGCTGGAATGGCCTTGGGTCAGCCATAGCTCTTGCAGAGCTCTCCCTGAAAGGGCAGCTGCTGTAAGAGCTCTCTCAGCCCCACCCACCTCACAGGGTGTCTGTTGTGGGGGAAGGAGGTAAAGGAGACTGCAAACTGCTCTGAGACTCTGATTCAGAGAGAAGGGTGGGGTATAAATCTCTTCTTCTCCTCCTCCTTCTGAAAAAGGTTCTGTGCTTTTGCAAGGTGAAAGATATTTTTGTACATTTGACCCAATAGTTTTAAGCAGAAACTTAAATGCAGGTTGGCTCTGGGTTTGGGGGGACCTTGGGCATGTACGGCCCCTTCCAAACAAGTCCATGTCCCGATGACTGTGTCTGCCCCCGATTTTGTGGGGGAGGGGTCAGAGGCCAAGTCTCTCCCTCTTCTCCAAGTAGCATTGATGCCGGCAAAGTTAAAAGGAATGCAGAATGTGTGAGTTAGAGGGTGGCTTCTCTTGTGGAAGCAATGCTGCCGAGGTTAGTAAATCCACCTCCCCGGGTCCCCATCTATAAATAATGCACGGATGGAGCCGTCACGATCCGTTTTTGAGAAATCGATTAAAAACTCACCCACCCGTGGCTGTAACATGAAAACATTACATTAAAAATGCAGAAAATAAACCTATTTAGCCCCAGATTGAAAATAGCACAAAGATGTAAACAGTGGTAGCCTTTGATTTTTGGCAATAGATTTTCTTTAATGGTTCGGGGAGAGAACAGTGGCCTTAGAAAGGAAATAATTACAGAACAGTTCCTGTGTACAAACAAGATCTGTACAGATCAATGCAAGAACTTGTAGGCACGCAATTAAACCGATGAGCTTAGAAAAGAGAAGAGGAAGTCCTTCTACACTGAAAGAAGAAGACTGCAGATTTATACCTCACCCTTCTCTCTGAATCAGAGACTCAGAGCAGCTTACCATCTCCTATATGTTCTTCCCCCACAACAGAGACCCTGTGAGGTGGGTGGGGCTGGAGAGGGCTCTCACAGCAGCTTCCCTTTCAAGGACAACTCCTGCCAGAGCTATGGCTAACCCAAGGCCATTCCAGCAGATGCAGGTGGAGGAGTGGGGAATCAAACCCAGTTCTCCCATATAAGAGTCCACACACTTAACCACAACTACACCAAACTGGCTCTCCCATGGAATTAACTGCTGCAGGAAGCAGTTACAAGCACAGACAGCTTCAAGAGTGGACTGGATAAGCATCTGGAGCAGAGGTCCATCGGTGCCTATTAGCCTCAAGGTATAGATGGAACGCTCTGTCCCAGGCAAGTGATGCTCTGTATCTTGGTGCTTGGGGGGCCACAGTAACCAGTAAGCGGATCATAAGGGACGGTAACATTTGAATCTAACAGCAGAGTTCATTGTTGTGTCATCTCATGTGGGAACTGCGCATGCGCAGGCCAGCTGTGGGTGTTCTAAAGTCCCTGCTAGCACAACTTCCCCCCTCCCTTTTCATGGCATTTCCCCCCACCCGCCCAGTGCATGTACAAAAAAATGCCATTTGGCTGGGACTTTAGAACAGAGTCAGAAAACGGAACGGTGTGTGCAAACATGCCTCCAGGGAGTGTTCCCTATAAGCTGAGTTAGCGTGAGCTAGCTCACAGTTTTTTAAGCTTCCGGCTCACATGTTTTTGTCTTCGCTCAGGGGAGGATGGTCCCAGGCCACACTAATTGATGCAGTAGCCAAATCCACTCCCTCACAACTTCAATGCCAGTAGCTAACGAAGGAGATTTTTTTGCTCGCAAGACTCCACAGCTTAGATGGAACATTGCTTGTAAGCCGCTGTGAACCACAAGTAAAGATGGGAGATAAATTTTTAAATAAATAACATATCTCTGCCGGACTTGCTTAATGTAAGAGCCACATAGGACGAACATCAGATGTTTGAGAGCCACAAGGCAGGCAAGCAAATAGATGGGGAAGGAGGGAGGGAGGGGTAGAAAGAAAGCAACTTTAAATGCATTTCCCAAGCTGTCGGCTGGCTTGGCTCGAAGAAGTGATTTAAAGAGAGAAGTGCCTTTTCCGAGATGGGGCAATGGGGGCTTCGAGAGCCACACAATACATGTAAAAGAACCACATGTGACTCCCGAGTAGGGTTGCCAAGTTCCATTCAAGAAATATCT
The DNA here is from genome assembly GCF_032191835.1 of Heteronotia binoei. Lineage (NCBI taxonomy): Eukaryota > Metazoa > Chordata > Lepidosauria > Squamata > Gekkonidae > Heteronotia > Heteronotia binoei. The sequence goes on from NC_083242.1 coordinate 11,112,124, forward strand.
GGGGACTTTGGGGGTGGAGCCAGGAGACTTTGGGGGTGGAGCCAGGAGCAAAGTTGTAAAAAGCACACTTGAACTCCAAAGGGAGTTCTGGCCACACATTTGAAGGGACGACAAACCTTTTAAATGCCTTCCCCCCATTGGAAATAATGAAGGATAGGGGCACCTTCTTTAGGGGCTCATAGAATTGGACCCCGTGTTCCAATCCTTTTGAAACTTGGATGGTACTTTGAGACGAGCCACCAGATGCTATACTGCAAATTTGATGCCTCTACCTCAAAAAAACAGCCCCTCCAGAGCCCCAGATAACTGCAGATCAATTCTCCATTATCCCCTATGGGAATTGATCTTCATAGGGAATAATGAAGTGTCCTGCAGACATTTCCCTCCCCCACCCCGCTTTCTGATGACCCTGAAGTGGGGGGAGGGCCTCCAAACCAGAGGATCCCCTGGCCCTACCTGGGGATTGGGAACCCTACTCCCGAGCCACCGTTTGGCCACCCCTGGTCTAAGGCAACAAGGCTGTCAGTGTAGGAGTCACTTCACCTCTTAACAAAAATTCTCCTCCTGAGCTGAGTCATTAACACCGCAGTGTTGTTCCTTCTGCATGAAAGCCTCCTGAACTATTCTGGTTTGTGCATTTTACGGATGAATAATCAGCTTCATCTCATTCTCTCCCAACCTGCTGGAACTCCTCTTGGTTCCACATCGGGACCGCCTTTTCCCATAATAGCGCCCCCCCGGGCTTTGAGATCATCGACACAACATCTTCTTGTGATCCTCTGTCCTAAGGACACCCAGTTGGCTTCAATTAAGGCCAGGGCCTTTTCAGTCTGGGCCCCTACCTGGTGGAATGAGCTCCCGTTGGAGATCCAGGCCCTGCGGGACTTACCTAAGTTTCACAGGGCCTGTAAGACAGAGCTCTTCTGCCAAGCTTTTAATCTACAGGGTGTCCTCTGAAACCTTCCCCCGGCACTTTACTATCCTTGTGCTTGAGTTGGTCAAAGGCCTGAGTGGCGTCAATGACCTGAAGCTGTGCTAAGTGGTGTTCACCGGCTGAAGTCGTACCAACTGCTGAACGGTGGCTTCTGGCTGTGTTATTGTTGGAGTTGTGACCCTCTACTTTATGTATTATGCTTATGAGATGTTTTAAATTTGTTGTGCTCAACTCTGGATGTTTTATTTATTGTTAAAAAGGTAAAGGAAAGGTCCCCTGTGCAAGCACCAGTCGTTTCCGACTCTGGGGTGACGTTGCTTCCACAACGTTTCTACGGCAGACTTTTTACGGGGTGGTTTGCCATTGCCTTCCCCGGTCATCTACACTTCCCCCCCAGCAATCTGGGGACTCATTTGACCGGCCTCAGAAGGATAGAAGGCTGAGTCAACCTCGAGCCGGCTACCTGAAAACTCAGCTTCCGCCAGGGATCGAACTCAGGTTGTGAGCAGAGGGCTCCGACTGCAGTACTGTAGCTTTACCACTCTGCGCCACGAGGCTCTTGTATTTATTGTTACTGCAATGTTTTAATGTTATAAGCCACTCTGAGCCCGCCTAGCGGGGTATAAATTACAAATTCAATTAAATTAAACTGTTCCTTCCTTCCAGTGAGCACCCGAGAGAGCCAGGGTCATCTAGAGGGTAGCCAAGCCCCAATTTTGGGGGCAGGGGATCCCCCGGTTTAGAGGCCCTCCCCCTGCTTCAGGGTCATCAGAAAGGGGGGGGGGGAGGGAAATGTCTGCTGGGCACTCTACGGAGACCCAGAGGGTATAATGGAGAATTGATCCATGGGTATCTGGGGCTCTGATGGGGCTGTTTTTTGAGGTAGAGGCACCAAATTTTCAGCATTGCATCCAGTGCCTCTCCTCAAAACAACCCCCACGTTTCAAACAGATTGGATCAGGAGGTCCAATGCTATGAGCCCCAAAAGGAGGCGCCCCTATCCTTCGTTATTTCCAACGGAGGGAAGGCATTGAAAAGGTGTGCCGTCTACAGAGGAGCTACAGAGCAAAGCCTCTAGTTTCTCCATTGGCTAACCAGCACCTGAAGCAATTTACGTACAAAAGCTTGCAAATGCCCCACCATTTCATACTTTCCCCTGGGTTTACGGCTCAAAGCATTAACCATGAGATTTCTGTCATCAATGTCAATAAATCAAAAGTAGGCTTGCAACTTATAGACACACACCTGAATAACACCTGAACAGCATACTCAAGATTGCTACGGCACAGACATTGTCTCCAGATTTTGTTGCAATAATTCAGAGCAAGAGTTGTCAGTTATCGGACATTGTTAAATCAACAAAAATGTTGCAAGCGTGCTAATCTTTTAAGCATGTTTTAAGTTTTTTTTTAAATAAATCTTCATGTTTGTCTGTGTCCTTTATAAAGTTTCTGTCTCTGCTACCCGGCATTCCATTTCATGACACACACGGCCTGGCTCAGCAAGGACTCATTTATGTCAGATCCGTCCCTCATAACAAATGAGTTTCACACCCCTGCCTAAATACCTTTCCTCCTTTCTTGCAAACATAGTTATGAGGACACGATTGATTTCTGCTCTCAAAAATACATACCCCAGTTATTTATTCTGCACGATTTGTATTTCACTAGCAGCACGTGGAAGGAGGTTGCAACCACCTAAGTATCTAATCAATATTAACAGTGGGGTTTCAGGTGTTTAGCGGCCCCGTGGCGCGGAGTGGTAAAGCAGCAGTACTGCAGGTCTGAACTCTCTGCTCACGACTTGAGTTCGATTCCGACGGAAGCTGGATTCAGGTTGCCTCAGCCTTCCATCCTTCCGAGGTCGGTCAAATGAGCCCCCAGCTTGCTGGGGGGGGGGGAAGCTTAGAGGACTGGGGAAGGCAATGGCAAACCACCCCGTAAAAAAGTCTGCTGTGAAAACGTTGTGAAAGCAACGTCACCCCAGAGTTGGAAGCGACTGGCGCTTGCAAAGGGGACCTTTCCTTTCCTTTCAGGTGTTTACTCAGCTAGCCCAGCGAGGAGGAAGCTCTTCAGCTTTGGAAGAAAAAACTCAACATTTCTAAGAGATCCCTTTTCCCCACCTCCAGTGAAATAAAATCTGTCTCAGCAGCAGTCCGGCACACATCCTACAGCCTACCCAGTCATCAAGCATACCGTTCACAAAGAAAGCATACCGTTTGCAAAGAAAAGGTAATCCACAGGTGTCCCGCACGTGCTGTTCCCAGCTGGGGTCGAGCAATTCCTGGAAGAGCAGAGGAAGGGAGAATAGCAGGCTAAACAGAAGGGAGAAGGAGGAGGAGGAGATATTGGATTTATATCCCCCTCATAGCATTGGGAAAAGTCCAGAAAAGGGCAACTCGAATGATTAAAGGTTTGGAACACTTTCCCTATGAAGAAAGGTTAAAATGCTTGGGTCTCTTTAGCTTGGAGAAACGTTGCCTAAGGGGAGACATGATAGAGGTTTGCAAGATTATGCATGGGATGGAGAAAGTAGAGAATTTTCTCCGTTTCTCACAATACAAGAACTCGTGGGCATTCAATGAAATTGGTGAGCAGTCGGGTTAGAACGGACAAAAAAAAGTACTTCTTCACCCAAAGGGTGATTAACATGTGGAATTCACTGCCACAGGATATGGTGATGACTACAAGCATAGCCAGCTTCAAGAGGGGTTTGGATAAAAATATGGAGCAGAGGTCCATCAGTGGCTATTAGCCACAGCATATTATTGGAACTGTTTGGGGCAGTGATGCTCTGTATTCTTGGTGCTTGGGGGAGGGCAAAGTGGGAGGACTTCCAACCCCACTTGTGAACCTCCTTTTTTTTGGCCACTGTGTGACACAGAGTGTTGAACTGGATGGGCCATTGGCCTGATCCAACATGGCTTCTCTTATGTTATGTTCTCTTATGTTCTTATGTAATCTCAGAGTGGCTCACAATCTCCTTTACCTTCCTTCCCCACAACAGACACACCGTGAGGTAGGTGGGGCTGAGAGAGCTCTCCCAGAAGGTGCCCTTTCAAGGACAACTCCTACGAGAGCTATGGCTAACCCAAGGCCACTCCAGCAGCTGCAAGTGGAGGAGCGAAGACTCAAACCTGGTTCTCCCAGATAAAAGTCTGTGCGCTTAACCACTACACCAAATTGACTCTCTTAGGGGTGCACATTTGGCATAAATGGAGCCAAATTAATATCTGAGAAATACCTTATTGGTATCTGTATTTTGCTGTCGATATAGCTGACCCCGAGAAAAGCCAATTTTATTTGGCTTTTATTCAGGTTCATTCAGCTGTCCCGAAAGACAGCTGCCAGCCATTTAAACCTAACAGCTGACAGGCGAAGCTGCCAGTCAGCTGCTGGATTTAAAAGCCTGCTGGGCAGCCGTTTCAGCGCTCCGTTTTGCTCCCACTTCTCTGTAGTGGGAGGGAGTGAAAAGGAGAGCTCCCATGTCAAGCTATCAGCACTATGGGTCTGCCCATCAGCTGATCCATTTACAGGGGAGTAAGCCTTTAAAGCAGGGGTGTCGAACTCATTTATTATGAGGGCCAGATCTGACATAAATGAGACCTTGTCGGGCCAGGCTATGTCTGGTCAGGCCATGTGAATACCTATTGAAGACACAGACAAACACAATTAAAGATTTTTTAAAAAAAATATGTTTAAAACAGCACTTGTTGGACTTAAAGGTGCTTTATCTGTATTTCTCCCATGGGATCCAGGGAACTGGGCAAAGGAAGCTCTGGCTCTTTCCTTCCTTCCCCAGGGGACCAAGAAGGGGAGGAGCCTCAGCCAATAGAAGAAGACATTGGATTCATATTCCACTCTCCACTGAAGAGTCTCAGAGCGGCTCACAATCTCCTTTATCTTCCTCCCCCACAACAAACACCCTGTGAGGTGGGTGGGGCTGAGAGAGCTCTCCCAGACGCTGCCCTTTCAAGGACAACTCTGTGAGAGCAGGGGGACTCAAGAATGGGAAGGCAGAGACAAGGAGGTATGTTTAAATGCCTCTTCCCCTCCCTCCTTGAGCTGGCTCGGGGAGACAAAGAAAGGTGTTTAAACAAGCCTTCTCTCTCTGCCTTAAGAAGGCAGAGAGTAGGGGTGTGCATTCGGCATAACCCAAGCAGAATGAATGCACCAGTCTTGTTGCAAGACTTGAAGTGAGCTTTTGACTGTATGCAGGGCGTTCTTTTTTTCTGTAGCAGGAACTCCTTTGCATATTAGGCCACACACCCCTGATGTAGCCAATCCTCCAAGAGCTTACAGGGTTCTTCTTACAGGGCCTACTGTCAGTTCTTGGAGGATTGGCTACATCAGGGGTGTGTGGCCTAATATGCAAAGGAGTTCCTGCTACAAAAAAAGCTCTGATCTGTATGAATTGTCCCAGAATTATGTCTGATGAAGCCCTCTTGGGAAACGGCTTGGTATTGTGGGCTATCCGTCACGCTCCTCCATTTCGGGATGACTGGACTGAATTTTTGAGACTTCACGTGCGCAAGGAGAAAATAACTGATTTTCAATTTGTTATGAACCTTTACATGGACTTTCAATTTTTGGTTTTTCAAGTCTGCAGAGAGTATTTTTAGGCAGTCTGTGTACAGCTCGTGTTTGAATGTTGTAAGAATTTTGCACAATTTAGATTTACAGCACTTTAATACATACTTTTTGCCCTTGCATATATTTTTGCAGCATTTGGCTGTAAGCTTTTGCTTCGGTTTCCATCCCTGGCGGGAAGCATCGTTGATAGCATCATTGATTATGCAGCCCCGCCTGGTGGGCACATCTTGAAACTGCAAGACTGTGGTGGGGGCAGGAGGAATAAAAAACAAGGTGCCTCTGAAAACTTTGAGGCTTGCTGAATCTCATTTACAACGAGGGTTGCCAATCCCCAGGTGGATAAACAAAGAAGAAAACACTGTGAGATTAACAAGCTTTAAACAAATGCATGTAATTCTTTAATGCAATCAGTTCATAAGGAAAAGGAAAGGTCCCCTGTGCAAGCACCAGTCGTTTCCGACTCGGGTGACGTTGCTTTCACAACGTTTTCACGGCAGACTTTTTACGGGGTGGTTTGCCATTGCCTTCCCCAGTCCTCTACACTTTCCCCCCAGCAAGCTGGGTCCTCATTTTACCGACCTCGGAAGGATGGAAGACTGTCAACCTCAAGCCAGCTACCTGAAAACACAGCTTCCGCTGGAGATTGAACTCAGGTCATGAGCAGAGCTTGGACTGCAGTACTGCAGCTTTAACACTCTGCGCCAAAGGGCATTGACCTGGCCTCAGTTGCTGGGTTTGACTGCTCAAAAGGAAAGGAAAGGTTCCCTGTGCAAGCACCAGTCGTTTCCGACTCTGGGTGACGTTGCTTTCAAAACGTTTTCACGGCAGACTTTTTTACGGGGTGGTTTGCCATTGCCTTCCCCGGTCATCTACATTTCCCCCCAGCAAGCTGGGGACTCATTTTACCGACCTCGGAAGGATGGAAGGCCGAGTCAACCTCGAGCCGGCTACCTGAAAACCCAGCTTCCGCTGGGGATCGAACTCAGGTCATGAGCAGAGCTTAGGACTGCAGTACTGCAGCTTAAACTCTCTGCGCCACGGGGCTCTTAGTCAGTTCATAGGAACTACTCAAAACAACTATCAAACATAAATCAAAGCGGCCCAGCTGAGCTCAAAGTCCAGCAATTATTTCTTCTAGTTCCAAAGAAATTCACTTTCAGTGCTGTAACTGATAGGTAGCTATATCCTGCTGTCTGTATATTTCGTTTCCTGAGAGATGCAGGTGTACCATATATTCAACTGGTGTAGAGTTAGCGGTCCTCCATCCAACAGGTTCGGCGACACGAGTCCCAGGTTCGGTTTGTGTTTCATTTGCCACTTCCACTGGCTGCCTGTATTTTTATCGGGAACTTAACATAAAACAAATAATAAATAAATAAACTGCTTTCCCACAAATATCCATAAATATCGAAAACTAAATCAGTGTTCATACATTCATTTTACATGAGAATTCATTTTACAAGAGAACCCCGTGCTAAGGCAACAGCTCACATGCAATGGCTTACATTTCTTGTTTGCACGAAGGATTCTCAATACAAAGCCCCATGAGGTATGCATTAAATCAGGGGTGTCAAACATGCAGTCCAGGGGCCAAATCAAGCCCCCGGAGGGCTCCTATCAGGCCCCCGAGCAATTGGCTGTCATCTGCTTCCTTCTCCCTCTTTCTTGCTTCCTTCTGCATAACAGCTGGCTTTGCAAAAGCTTATTCAATTGCACAGGAGCTACAGAGCAAAGTCTCTATTTTCTCCATTGGTTGAGGCTCCTCCCTTGGGGAGGAAGGGAGGAGGCAGAGCTTGCTTTGCCAGGCTCCCTCAATCACACAGCAGAGCTACTAAGCCAAACCTCTCTTCCTTCTATTGACTGAGGCTTCCCCCTCACCCACCCTGGGGAAGGAAGGAAAGAGTCAGAGCTTCCTTTGCCCGGTTCCCTGGATCCCATGGGCGAAATACAAAGAAAGCACATTTAAGACCAATGAATGCTAATGTTTTAAGCATGTTTTAAGTTAAAAAAAATTGTGTTTGTCTGTGTTCTTTATCAAAATTTATATCTCTACTACCTAAACTTAAATAGGTACACACATGGCCCGGCCCGACATGGCCCGGCCCCTGAAGGTCTCATTTATGTCAGATCAGGCCCTCATAACAAATGAGCTCGACACCCCAGCATTAAATGGTCTCACTCAGCTGTTAGCAATTACATAGGTTCAGCCCCCTCTTCTAAATCAGATGATGCATACATATTTTTTTTAACATAATTTTAAACAAATACTGACAAATCCAGAGAAGCATTTAAGCCCCAAGGAGACATGGTCCGGAATTCTGTGAATGAAGAAGGCTTCCTTCTGCAACAAAATTGTTGGTGCATTCTCTGTATTGAATCGGTGTCCCTTAAAGGCATACACCACTGCACATTGGAGATCCTCAAAAGTATGCTGCATTATTGTACAGTCCTGAACAATCGGAGCTTCCTGGACTCCCAGACGGACTCGGGATCAGTCCTCCAGGAAGCGTGCCCTTAGGCTACGCATGCTAGACCTTGTATAATATTTCAAACATGGACACATCAAAACATAAATTATTTTAGAGGTACTGCATGTACTAAAAGGTCAATGTAGTCCCCTGTGCAAGCCCAGTCTATGTTTATCTATGAGATCCTCTGGCGTGCCTTTAAAACATAATAAAGAAACTTAGCCGCTTTCTCAGTGACACTACGGTAGATGAAGTATCGTTCAAAAGATTATAGAACTTAAGTGCATTGGAACGATCTACCATGTTAACTAAAAGAGGATGTAAATACTTGTGACGAAGATCTGTATACAAATTACAATAAAGAATATGAGTAACTGACTCCACACATTTTTGCTTACAGAGCCAGTATCTGACTGAGTAGGCTGTCTTGTTAAATCTGCCATAAAGAATGGCAGAGGGCATGGCGTTGCATCTGGCAAGGGAAAAAGCTCTCCGCTGCTGTGGCACCTACAAGACGGATAGATATGAGGCCATTTTCCCAGTACTAAGAGAGATCTCAAAACTCAGTGGGGAACAAGTTTTCTTAGCCAGACTGTATAGGTCTTGGCGCTCAGTATCTAGCAACCTGTTTTTAATTTGTTGGACTGCGGTGGTGAAGGACAGCATGGAGAATAGCTGCCCTTTCAAGAACAACTCCTGCGATACTACGGCTAACTCAGGATCCTTCCTGCAGCTGCAAGTGGAGGAGTGGGGAATCAAACCTGGTTCTCCCAGATAAGAGTCCGCACACTTAACTACTACACCAAACTAATAGAAATAAAGTGTATAATTGTATCATTCTGAAACTATTCCTGGTCCGTGAAAAAAATCTTCTTCTACAAAATGGATCCCAGGTGCCAAAAAGGTTGGGGACCATTGCTCTACGTGGACTCTTTCATGAAGAAAAATGGGAAATGCTTTATTGTAATTTTGATTTATAATTTTGGATATCTACGTTATATGTTATAAAATAGCATGAGATATTCCTTCAATAGTGAGTTTTTTAAAAAAAATTCCTTGTACTGAACAACTACAGCATATTCTTGTAAATTTCACTGAAACTGACTTTTTTGTAGAACGGGGGTCTCCCCTGCTTCCCAACTTCACTGTGTTCATCCCCTTTGGTTTGGGGGTGGAGACAGATTCCCACAGGGAATAATGGAGAATTGATCCACGGGTATCTGGGGTTCTTGGATGGCTGTTTTTTGAGATAGAGGCACCAAATTTGCAGCTTAGCATACAACACTTCTCCTCAAAAGACCCTCCAAGTTTCAAAAATATTGGACTGTGGGGTACAATTCTATGAGCTCCCTATCCTTCATTATTTCAGATAGAGGGAAGGCATTTAAAAGGTGTGTGGTCCCTTTAAATGTGATGGCCAGAATTCCCTTTGGAGTTCAATGATGCTTGTCACAACCTTGCCCCAGGCTCCACCCCCAAAGTCTCCTGGCTCCACCCCCAAAGTCCCCAGATATTTCTTGAATTGGACTTGGCAACCCTAAATGGCAGTTACTAGTACAACAAATAATAAGTATTTATTAAAGCGCTTTTCCCTACATGACGTCTTGCAATGCTAATGCCTGGATGTAAAAATACTTGTATATCGAATATTATTTTTTATAAGCACAGAGAGCAAGGCATTCCGACCCATCCTGCGCACTTTGCGCAGCGGAAACACGCGTCCTCCACCAGGGAAGGGGGATCACGTGCTTTAAAGAGCCTGGAGGACTTTAAAAAAAAGATGCTCCATCAATTCCTTGATGCGTGGCTAGAGCGGCGTCCTCTCTTCCCCGTAGCTTCTCTATGCCCCAAGAGCTCCGGTACCCTTGCCCCAAAGAAGATAAGGAGGCAAAGCACTTCCGGTATCAACTGGAGTGCGGCTTACCCCCCCTTTTAGTCCCCATTCTTACCTTTTAATGTCAAAAAAATATTGGGGAGGAGGGGGGAAGGATTTAATCCCAACCACTACTACTATTACAAAGAAGCCAAGATATATCCAGATGGGTATAATTCAGCAGCAGCTTTAAGGCAATTGCCAGACTCCAAATTCCTATACTTTTAATAATCTGGTAAAACAATTTTCACTATTTTTTTTTTTTTTTGCATACTAGTTCACTCTCCACTCTCTCTATATGTAGGACTGCTAATTTCATCCCATCTTGTTGTCTGATGAAGTTAGGGTTGCCAATCTCCAGGGGTGGGCAGGGGATCCCCTGGTTTGGAGGCCTCCCCCCCCCCCCCCGCTTCAGTCATCAGAAAGTGTGTGTTGGGAGGGAGGGAATGTCTGCTGGTCACTTCCTTATTCCCTATGGAGACTTTCCCCCATTGGGTATAATGGAGAATCCGGGTATCTGGGACTCTGGAGGGCAGTGTTTCCTCTAAGCTGAGTTAGCATGAGCTAGCTCACAGGTTTTAAGCTTCCAGCTCACACATTTTCGTTTTAGCTCAGGAAAAATGGCCCCAGAGCAAGCTAATTTCTGCAGTAGCTCACAGCTTTAATGCCAGTAGCTCACAAAGTAGAATTTTTGCTCACAAGACTCTGCAGCTTAGAGGGAACATTGTTGGGAGGGGGGCTGGTGTTTTTTTTTCAGGTAGAGGCACCAAATTTTCAGCATAGCGTCCAGTGCCTCTCCCCAAAATACCCTCCAAGTTTCAAAAAGATTGGAGCAGGGAGTCCAATTCTATGAGCCCTCAAAGAAGGTGCCCCTATCCTTCATTATTTCCAATGGAGGGAAGGCATTTGAAAGGCATGGGGTCACTTTAAATGTGATGGCCAGAACTCCCTTTGGAGTTCAGTGATGCTTGTCACAACCTGTCTCCTGGCTCCACCCCCAATGTCTCCTGGCTCCACCCCCAAAGTCCCCAGATATTTCTTGAATTGGACTTGGCAACCCTAAATGAAATGTGCTTCTAGCACACGAAAGCTTACATTGTGAATAAAACTCTATTGTTCGTAAAGGTGCCCCTGGACTCCAGCTTTGTTCTATGGCACAGTGGAAGGGCTTCTAGCCCCACTGGTGGACCTCCTGATGGCTCCTGGGTTTTTTTGGCCACTGTGTGACCCAGAGTGTTGGACTGGATGGGCCACTGGCCTGATCCAGCATGGCTTCTCTGATGTTCTTATGGCTTCAGACTAACATGTAGGGTTGCCAGGTCCAACGCAAGAAATATCTTTGGACTTTGGGTGGTGGAGCCAGGAGACTTTGGGGGTGGAGCCAGGAGCAACGGGGGTGTTTTGAGGACAGGCACAGAATGCTATGCTTAAATTTTGGTGCCTCTACCTAAAAAAAAACTGCCCCCTCCCCGAGCCCCAGATCAATTCTCCATTATACTCTATGGGAATAGGTCTCCATAGGGAATAATGGAGTGCCCAGCACACATTCCCCTCCCTCTCCTCGCTTTCTGATGACCCTGAAGTGGGGGGAGGGCCTCCAAACTGGGGGATCCCCTGCCCTCACATGGCGACTGGCAACCCTACCAACACGACTGCCCACCTAGATCTATCTGTAAGAAGACCAAGCTTTGGATTGGTGTCGCTTTCAGGGACGCTTCTCTCTGTCGGTCCTGACAGTTCGCTTTCGGTGGATGCCGGAAGTCTCGAGCTGCGCAACGGCTCCTTCTCTCTAGGGCCTCCCTAGCGCCTGGGCTTTCTGCGCGGGCCGGAAGGCGCCCTCCTGGGGGGCGGGGCCGAGAAGGCCGAGGCCGGAAGGGAGCCGGAACCGCCGCCGCCGCCGAAGCGGACGGTCTGGAAAGGGGGCCGGAGGAGACGAGAGGCCGGGCCCAGGCTGAGGCGAGGGGGCGAGGATGGGTGCAGGCGGTGAGTAGCCGCCCTCTTCCCTCCCCTTTCCCCGGCTGGGCAGAGAGGGGGGGGCTCCCACCCGCCCCCCCACCTCGCCCAACCCCCTCCCTCCCCCAGACCCCTGTCAGCCCCCCTCCCCGCCCTCGGGCTGCCCTGCTGTTGCTTAGCAAACCCCCTCCCCCACCAGCACTTGGCTCCCCCCCAGTTGTCTTCCCTTCTCCCCCAACTGACACATGCCAGGGGCCCCAAGGGAAAATGCATTTAAAGTTAAAGTTGCTTTCTCTCCACATCATCTGTCTGTCTGTCTATCTGTCTCCCCCAGCTCATGCTCCTGACTGACACATGAAAAGAGGCCCCTCCCTTTCTCTATCACCTTTCAGTTTCTTTTTCATCCCAGGACTCTTCCCTTCTCCTCCTCCACAGACTGGGTGGCTTGAAGGCATTTGTCTCTTTAAATCACTTCTCCAACCCAAGTCGGCTGGCAGCTTGGGAAATGCACTTAAAGTTAAAGTTGCTTTCTGGCTCCTATCTATATGTCTGTCTGTCTGTATGTCTTCGTCTTTCCTTCTCCCCCAGCTCACGCTCCTGACTGACACATGCAAAGGGCCCCCTCCCTTTCTTTGTCCCCTTTCAGTTTCTTTTTCATCCCAGGACTCTTCCCTTCTCCTCCTCCACGAACTCCTTCTCTTGTTTTAGGAAGGGCCATCGCTCGCTCGCTAGGGGAGGATTTGCTTGGCATGCAGGAATGGGGGGCTTCCAGGCCCCAGGATCTCTAGTTAAGAAGGGTCAGGCCAGGGGTGACCAAATTGCAGCTCTGGAGCCACATGTGGCTGTTGCACACATATTTGGTGGCTCTCCAGGCCCCCATCGGCTGACTTGAAGAAGGCATTTGTCTCTTTAAATCACTTCTCCAAGCCAGTGGTTTGGAGGACGCATTTAAAGTTGCTTTCTTTCCACCTCTTCCTCATCACCCCCCCCCCCCCGGGTCTGCCTTCCTTGCTTCCCTCCCTCCCTCATACCTCTGACATTGATGTCTTGCGGCTCTCAAACACCTGACATTTATTCTATGTGGCCCTTATGTTAAGCAAGTTTGGTCACCCCTGGCTCAGGTCTGGCTCAGTGTGAATGGGCAAGAGCTTCATCTGATACTCTGGAGAGCCTCTGCCAGTCAGAGTCAAGCCGGTGGCTCAGAGAATGCATTTAAAATGCCTGTCTCCTTCCTTCCTTCCAACATCTGACATTGATGTCTTGCAGCTTTCAAACATCTGACGTTTATTCTCTGTGGCTGTTATATTAAGCAAGTTTGGCCACCCCTGGGTTAGACAGTAACAGATGGGGAAGGGGGTCTGGCTCAGTGTGAATGGGGAAGAGCTCCATCTGAAGAGCCCCTGCCAGTCAGTTCTGATCTTGATGGACTGACCAGGGGTCTGTTTCCGTATCAGGCGGCTGCATGGGTGGGGGGCGGAAGTCTGCCACCTGAGACCCTGGAGAACCTATTGGAGTGAACAGCACAGATTTTAGATCCAGAAGGACAGCTGTGTTAGTCTGGAGCAGAAAAGTTTGAGTCCAGGGGCACCATTAAGATCAGCAGAGTTTAATTTGGGGTATAAGCTTTCATACGCATGCACGGTTTGTCAGATACTTTGAAACCAACTTCCTCAAGCCTTGCGTATCGGTAGAGAGCTTCAAGTGGGTCGCCGTTTTGGCCTGAAGCAGTAGAGGGAAGTTTGAGTCTGCGCCTTTAAGGCCACCAAAGTTTTATTTGAGGTGTGAGTTTTTATGCGCATGCACGCTTCTTCAGGTGCATTGAAACCAACTTCCTCAAGCCTTACATACAGGTGGAGAGATCCAGGTAGGCAGCTGTGTTGGTCTGAAGCAGCAGAACCAAGTTTGAGTCCAGCGGCACTTTTAAGACCAACAAAGTTCTGGGTGTGAGCTTTTGTGTGCATGCACTCCTTTTCAGATATGCATCTACTTGTGTATCAGAATCTATGTTTCTGGAGAAGTGCGCATGCACACAAAAGCACATACCTTGAACAGAATTGTGTTAGTCTTAAGGGAGAGCCATTTTGGTGTAGTGGTGAAGTGTGCGGACTTTTATCTGGGAGAACCGGGTTTGATTCCCCACTCCTCCACTTGCAGCTGCTGGAACGGCCTTGGGTCAGCCAGAGCTCTCTTATCTGGGAGAACCGGGTTTGATTCCCCACTCCTCCACTCGCAGCTGCTGGAATGGCCTTGGGTCAGCCAGAGCTCTCTTATCTGGGAGAACCGGGTTTGATTCCCCACTCCTCCACTCGCAGCTGCTGGAATGGCCTTGGGTCAGCCAGAGCACTCTTATCTGGGAGAACCGGGTTTGATTCCCCACTCCTCCACTCGCAGCTGCTGGAACGGCTTTGGGTCAGCCAGAGCTCTCTTATCTGGGAGAACCGGGTTTGATTCCCCACTCCTCCACTCGCAGCTGCTGAAATGGCCTTGGGTCAGCCAGAGCTCTCTTATCTGGGAGAACTGGGTTTGATTCTCCGCTCCTCCACTCGCAGCTGCTGGAATGGCCTTGGGTCAGCCAGAGCTCTCTTATCTGGGAGAACTGGATTTGATTCCCCACTCCTCCACTCGCAGCTGCTGGAATGGCCTTGGGTCAGCCAGAGCTCTCTTATCTGGGAGAACCGGGTTTGATTCCCCACTCCTCCACTCGCAGCTGCTGGAATGGCCTTGGGTCAGCCAGAGCTCTCGCAGAGCTGTCCTTGAAAGGGCAGCTTCTGGGAGAGCTCTCAGCCCCACCCACCTCACAGGGTGTCTGTTGTGGAGGAAGGAGATATAGGAGGTTGTAAGCCACTCTGAGATTCGGAGTGGAGGGCGGGATATAAATCCAATATCTTCTACTTCTTCTCCAAGCCAGCCAGAGTCCTGGAGAAGGCATTTCAAGTTGCTTTCTTTTCACTTCTCCCTCCCCCCTCCATGTATTTGCCTTCCTTCCTTCCAGCTCTCAAACATCTGACGCTCATATCTTGTGGCTCTCCAACATCTGAGATTTACTGCACATGGCTCTTACATTCAGCAAGTTTGGCCACCCCTGGGCTACTCCGACTGGCAGTGGCTCTCCAGGGTCTGAGGCGGAGGGGTTTCTCGACATGATTTAAAAAGAGAAATGCCTTCTCCAAGCTGGCCGATGAGCTGGTGGGGGCTTCAAGAACCACACAATATGTGTGAAAGAGCCGCGTGTGGCTTCTGAGCCACAGTTTGGCCACCTCTGGAGTAGGGGTCCATGTGAACCTTTAAAGCCTTTAAAGCCCATAATGCTCCAGGAGCCTCATACCTATGGGACCACCTCTTTCATTACAACCCCCCCTTCAGTCTCTTGCAGGTGCCTGACCCCAGGATAGCTCAGTTAGCGATCAGCAGAATCATAGAGTTGGAAGGGGCCTCCAGGGTCATCTAGTCCAGTCCCCTGCACAATGCAGGAAACTCACAAAGACCTCCCCCTAAATTCACAGGAGCTTCATTGCTGTCAGATGGCCATCTAGCCTCTGTTTAAAAACCTCCAAGGAAGGAGAGCCCGCCACCTCCCGAGGAAGCCTGTTCCACTGAGGAACCGCTCTAAACTCACAAACACCTCCCCCTAAATTCACAGGATCTTCATTGCTGGTAGATGGCCCTCTAGCCTCTGTTTAAAAACCTCCAAGGAAGGAGAGCCCACCACCTCCCGAGGAAGCCTGTTCCACTGAGGAACCGCTCTAACGGTCAGAAAGTTCTTCCTAATGTTGAGCCGGAAACTCTTTTGATTTAATTTCAACCCACTGGTTCGGATCTTACCTTCTGGGGCCGCAGAAAACAATTCCACACCCTCCTCTATAGGACAGCCCTTCAAGTACTTGAAGATGGTGATCATATCACCTCTCAGCCGCCTCCTCTCCAGAAGAAAGGCCTTCTCAGCTGTGTTCCCTACCCTGTGGAATGCGCTCTCAGACGTGTTTAGTTTCCACAGGGCATGCAATGCCCAATTGTTTTGGTTGGCCTTTGGAAGGTAACCACACGTTTGGGCTGTTTCACTGGTGGCATGGAGATAGCTGTGTATTTTAATGTTTTATATTTTTTTATGCTAATCTTTCATATTTGTACATTGTTTTCACCTTACCGGTTTTAACGTTGTAAGTCGCCATGAGGCCCTTCAGCTAAGCAGCAGCCAAAGATTTTTAATAAGTGAATGGAAACCACGTGAAGAGAGCCAGTTTGGTGTAGTGGTTAAGTGCGCGGACTCTTACCTGGGAGAACCAGCTCTGATTCCCCCCTCGTCCACTCGCTGCTGCTGGAATGGCCTTGGGTCAGCCATAGCTTTGGCAGAGGCTGTCCTTGAAAGGGCAGCTGCTGTGAGAGCCCTCTAAGCCCCACCCACCTCACAGGGTGCCTGTTGTGGAGGGGGGGAAGGTAGAGGAGATTGTGAGCCGCTCTGAGATTCAGAGTGGAGAGTGGGATATAAATCCAGTATCATCTTCTTCTTGAAAGACCTTTCCCTGTGACTGACCTTGATGGAGCAAGGCTCAGCAGAAGTCAACTCCAGGTGGAGACTGGCTGCGGCTCAGTGGCAGAGCATCTGCTTGGCATGCCCAGAGTCCCCGGTTCAATACCCGGCATCTCCACTTGAAAACTTAGAGGTGGCTTGAAAGGCTTCTTGCCCAAGACCTGGAAGAAGCTGCTGCCAGTCAAAGGAGACAACAAGAAGAAGAATTGCAGATTTATACCCTGCCTTTCTCTCTGAATCTGAGCGGCTTACAATCTCCTATATCTTCCTCCCCCACAACAGACACCCTGAGAGGTGGGTGGGGCTGAGAGGGCTCTCCCAGCAGCTGCCCTTTCAAGGATAACCTCTGCCAGAGCTGTGGCTGACCCAAGGCCACTCCAGCAGCTGCAAATGGAGAAGTGGGGAATCAAACCCGGTTCTCCCAGATAAGAGTCCACGCACTTCACCACTACACCAAACTGGCTTTCAAGACTGACCTTGAGTGTCAGGTGGAGAAGAGCTGCCCCCCACGGCACCTCCAGTTTCAAGGGTCGAGTGATGTGTGAAAGATCTCTGCCCAAGAACTTGGCTGAACAGACGATACAGATCCTATTTAGCAACCCCCTCCTGTGCCCTTTGGATCTTTCGGCAGCCGTCCAGATAGGTTGTCCGTTAGTGGCGGCTTGCCCTCTGGATTGTGAGCAGGTCACGTTGGGACTTTTAAAAAATCCTTATCTGATTTGTCCTCTCTTCCTGAGCTTTTGGCATGGGGCAGGATAGAAAGATGGGTCTCTAGCAGGAGCTCCTTTGCCTAAGGCCACGCCCCCTGATGTCGCTAATCCTCCAAGAACCTATCAAAAAGAGCCTTGTAAGCTCTTGGAGGATTGGTGACATCAGGGGTGTGGGGCCTAAAATGCAAAGGAGCTCCTGCTGGAATTTAACCCCTGGTCTTCAGTATCCCTTCAGTTTATACTGGTGGCTATTTAGATTTGTTTGTAGGCCTCTTGTAGACTAGAGACCCAGTTTAATATAGTGGTTAAGAGCTTGGCAGACTCCGGTCTGGAGACCCAGGTTTGATTCCCCACTCCTCCACATGCAGCCAGCTGGGTGACCTTGGGTCAGTCACTGTTCCCTCAGAGTTGTTCTCTCAGAGCTCTCCCACCTCCATCTACCTCACAGGGTGGGAAGAGGAAAGGAAGGAGATCATATGCTGCTCTGAGACTCCGAGTGAAACGGAGGGTATGAATCCAGCTCTTCTCCATTGGAGACCCTGCCTGTGGCTTCAGACCTCAGTATATTTGCTTCCATTAGGTCTTCCGAACCGGCCTACGGTGGTCCAAAAATACTGTGTGGTTGACTTCTCAGTCCTTTACTTTCCACTCCTTCTCAGTAATTATACATCCCATTTTTTGGCTACAGTTTGTCTGTCCACAATCGCACAGTTCATTCCCACCAGCCTATTGGTGAAACATCCCCCCCCCCCCATCATCTTCTTAGTCTGAAATCTTCCTTCCCAAAGAGGGCCGGGCGACCCCAAACGGATGTACCGAAAGCCTGAAGGAATGATATCTAGTCGGCCTTGGGGGACATTCTCTTTGTGGGTTTGGAATGAAATCTTTGGATGTAGCTTCCTTCCTTCCTTCCTTTCTTTTGAACAAGTAAATACGCTGGCAGTGTAACAACGTACTATTTGACATATTTATCGTATTAAAATTAGAAGCGCTTTCCATTTCTACATGCAAAATGGTGGCTATAAATAGTGGTAGAGAGAGAGAAGTCCAAGAGCCTAAAAAGGTCAAGGTCAAGGAAAGGTCCCCTGTGCAAGCATCAGTCGTTTCTGACTCTGGGGTGACGCTGCTTTCACAATGTTTGCACAGCAGACTTTTTACAGGGTGGTTTGCCATTGCCTTCCCCAGTCTTTTACATTTCCCCCCCAGCAAGCTGGGGTCTCATTTTACCCACCACGGAAGGATGGAAGGCTGAGTCAACCTGGAGCCAGCTACCTGAACCCAGCTTCTGCTGGGACTGAACTCAGGCCGTGAGCAGAGAGCTCCGACTGCAGTACTGCAGCTTTACCACTCTGCGCCACAGAGCTCCTCTTAAAAACGAACAAAATTAAAGACCTTGAAGACTAAGGACATTTGTGGCAGGGGGTGAGCTTTCATGAGTCGCCGCTCGCTTCTTCAGATCACCCTGCCCCAAGTTTTGTAGAGCTGAAAAAAATTGCTGATGAGAACTCAATTTGTGGCAGGGCCAGGAGCTTTTGTGAGTCTCCGCTCGCTTCTTCTGAAACTTCCCCGAGTTTCTTAGAGTTGACAAGAATTGCTGAGGAGAATTTGGGGCGGGGTAGGCGCCTTCATGAGTCACTGCTCACCAAACAATGACTCACCAAACGCCTCTCCTGCCACCAATTTTGCATGTCTTTAAGGAGTTCCTGGACTCTTTCTCTTTTCTACCGCTACAAACAGACCTTGATCTCTTGCTAGAGAGAAGAAAACTGAAGATTGATACCCCGCTCTTCTCTCTGAATCAGAGACTCAGAGCGGCTTCCAATCTCTATCTTCTCCTCCCACAACAGACACCCTGTGAGGTGGGTGGGGCTCAGAGGGCTCTCCCAGCAGCTGCCCTTTCAGGGACAACCTCTGCCAGAGCTATGGCTGACCCAAGGCCATCCCAGCAGCTGCAGGTGGAGGAGTGGGGAATCAAACCCAGTTCTCCCAGGTAAGAAGATGATGATATTGGATTTATATCCCGCCCTCCACTCCGAAGAGTCTCAGGGCGGCTCACAATCTCCTTTACCTCCCCCCACCAATAACAGACACCCAGTGAGGTAGATGAAGATATTGGATTTATATCCAGCCCACCACTCCGAAGAGTCTCAGGGTGGCTCACAATCTCCTTTCCCTTCCTCCCCCATGACAGACACCCTGTGAGGTAGATGAAGATATTGGATTTATATCCCGCCCTCCACTCCGAAGAGTCTCAGAGCGGCTCACAATCTCCTTGACCTTCCTCCCCCACAGCAGACATCCTGTGAGGTGGGTGGGGCTGGAGAGGGCTCTCACAGCAGCTGCCCTTTCAAGGACAACCTCTGCCAGAGCTATGGCTGACCCAAGGCCATTCCAGCATCTGCAAGTGGAGGAGTGGGGAATCAAACCTGGTTCTCCCAGATAAGAGTCTGCACACTTAACCACTACACCAAACTGGCTCTCAGAGAGAGAGAGAGAAAGAGAGAGAGTTTCACATTGCTGAACATGATGCTGCTTTAGCATACTTATCGTAGTTTTCGCCTTCTTGGGGATGGGGGAGGTTTAATATAGGAAATACAAGTTTTGAAGTGTGCAAAAGGACGTGTGTCATTTGGATCGAGACATTTTTATACATTTCTGGATAGGACAGGGGGCTTGCCAAGATGCAGTTAAAGCTTTATGACCTTGGGAACGCTGGGCTTTTTGTTTGTGGATTGTTGTATACCACGCAGCATATTCCTAGTGGACGAAATCCAGGCACCTTTAAACAGCAGGTACAGCCTTCAAAATAGTGTATATGCTCCTTGAAAGTACAGGAGTGATGATTCTCTGATGCTAGAGATGGTCTTACATAAAAAATCTTTGTGCCGTGCAATTCGAGTGAGCGAAGACCTCGTTTTGGGAAAGAATTTCACCGCTTCCAGCAGTGAAAATATTGATTGCGTTTTTTCGGCGGGCCCCGAAATTGTGAGGAAAAGTACCTCCAGGCTTCTGGTATTTGTCCAGACACTCTGCGGTTTCCAGAGACTATGCTGGGAGGAATCCCTTAAAAGTGTAGCCTGAAGTACTTTTTCACACAGGAGGCTGCTGGAGGTGCCTCTGCTTGAGTCACTGCTCCGGTTTTTCCTCTTTCTGGGCAGCCTCTGCTTGGAATGTCTGAGTCTCCACTGACTCCTGCATTCATTGTGATTAAAGCGCCTTGTGGGGCTGATTAGCAGCAGGGGTAATTGCCTCAGGGGATGCTGACTGTCGCAACTCCTCCTGAGTCACTGCTTGGAACTTTCCTCTTAGCAATTGTTAAAAAGGCGGAGATCTTAAGCTTCTCTCTCCCCATTTTGCCAGGCGGGTTCCAGATTTCTTCTCTCCCCCCCCCCCCCCCCAGTCTAGATATTTGGCTCATTCCAGCTGGCAGAGAGACTGCTGAGAGTTCTTCAGCTGGGCCAGGGGTGGCCAAACTGCAGCTAGGGAACCACGTGTGGCTCTTTCACATATCCTGTCCTGCTCTCGAAGCCCCCACTGCCCTGTGAGCTGGCTTGGAGAAGGCATTTGTCTCTTTAAATCATTTCGCCCAGCCACCCATGCAGCTTGGAGAATGCATTTAAATTTAAAGTTGCTTTCTTTCTATCTCTCCCTCCCATCTATTTCCTTCCTTCCCTCCCTCCCTCCAGCTAATGTTCATGTCTTGTGACTCTCAGACATCTGACATTTATTCTGTGTGGCTCTGACATTAAGCAGGCTTAGACCCTGGGAGATCATTGCATACTAGTAGATCCTGATTGAATTGAGCAAGCGTTTGGTACTATCTTCACCGCCAGAAATCCCCACTTCCTCTGAACCAAGAGCTGAAGGGGAAAGCCCCACACTGGCTGCCATTCCCTCAGTCTGAAGGGGGGAGGGGAGAGAACATCCACTGTTCTGCCTGCAGAGTTTGGAAAAAGGGGAAAGATTATTATGATCCATCTTCAGACTCCTCCCCCCCCCCCCCCGGTGAATTGAGGCATCTTGGATTGTAGAAGTTTAGCTTTCTTCCTGCCGTGATTCCTCTTGGCTTGCCTTTCTGTTTATTTGGTTCATGTGTACGGGACCCAAAGCAACTTACACGGTTCCACTTTATTCTCACAGCACCCTGTGAGGTAAGGTAGGCAGAGAGGGTGTTGAGTAGCCCCAGATCATTCAGTAAACTTCCATGGCTTCAGCCTCTCTGCCCTGTTGTTGGCCCTCCAGAGGAACTGGTTGGCCACAGGATGCTGAACTAGATGGACCACTGGTCAGATCCAGCAGGGCTCTTCTGAGGTTCTTATGAAGGCCTCGGCCTCTCTGCCCTGTTGTTGGCCCTCCAGAGGAACTGGTTAGCCACAGGATTCTGAACTAGATGGACCACTGGTCAGATCCAGCAGGGCTCTTCTGAGGTTCTTATGAAGGCCTTGGCCTCTCTGCCCTGTTGTTGGCCCTCCAGAGGAACTGGTTGGCCACTGTGTGAGACAGGATGCTGGACTAGATGGACCACTGGTCAGATCCAGCAGGGCTCTTCTGAGGGTCTTATGAAGGCCTCGGCCTCTATGCCCTGTTGTTGCCCCTCCAGAGGAACTGGTTGGCCACTGTGTGAGACAGGATGCTGGACTGAATGGACCTTCACTGGTCTGATCCAGCAGGGTTCTTCTGATCTTATGAAGACCTCGGCCGCTCTGCCCTGTTGTTGGCTCTCCAGAGGAACTGGTTGGCCAGTTATGTGAGTCAGGATGCTGGACTAGATGGACCACTGATCTGATCCAGCAGGGCTCTTCTGATGTTCTTATGAAGACCTCAGCCTCTCTGCCCTGTTGTTAGCTTCCAGAGGAACTGGTTGGCCATTCTGTGAGATGGGATGCTGGACTAGATGGACCACTGGTCTGACTCAGCAAGGCTCTTCTGATATTCTTGTTAAGGGAAGGCCTCAGCCTCTATGTCCTGTTGTTGGTCCTCTCGAGGAACTGGGTGGTCACTGGGTGAGATGGGAAGCTGGACTGGATGGACCCTCACTTGTCTGATCCAGCAGAGCTCCTCTTATGTTCTTATGAGTGGAGTTTTGAACCCTGGTCTCCTAGATCCTAGCTGGACACTCTTAACCACTACCCCACGCTGACTCTCTGTATCGAGCCATGAAAAACAGTTCAGACAATATAAAAACTTTCCACTTTCACTTTAACTTTAGACAGCTGTGTGCAAACAGAACGCTGGACTCGGCGGGCCTTTGGTTTGATCCAACACAGCCCTTTGTATGTTCTTCTGTGCTCTTACGAACATGCGAGTGTCAGTCAAGACCAGCCGAAAAATCCCCTGGAAGCTGGCTGGGAAGTCTTTTCTGCTTTGTGGAAATGCACGTCCCCAAACAATACTGGAGATCTTTGGAAAGGGCTGCCCTTTTTCACCGATAAGGAAACCTCGGTGTTCTGTCTGCAGTTTGGTTTGCTGCTTTGGATTCTGGGAACGTGGCTTTACGGACATTGAGAGTTACAAATCGCTCTCCTAGGGAAGCTCTTTAAAAAATGCTGGGCAGGTTTCTTGCCCTGCAGCCATGCGGACTTTCAGTTCCAGTTCCCAAGCAGGCTTTAATGGTTTACAGTCATTGGTTTTACAGCCGGTCATTCTCTGGTTTGCAATAACCTGGTCACTGGGGTTGGGCCGCTGAGAAGCCCTTGAAGCAAAAGAGGTTTTGTCTTTTTGTTTTTCCTAAATCCATTGAAACCGTGCATCCTTTACAACATCAGATGTAGCTCTCCGAAGGTTTTAGGCTTTTCAACTTTGGGAACTGGAAACTTATGTCTGATCCACAAGGAAAAGTGAGATTCCTTACATTGGGTCCTGAGCCTATTCGCTCAGAAATCAGCTGTACCAGGGGTAGCCAAACTCGCTTAATGTAAGAACCACATAGAACAAACATCAGATGTTTGAGGGCTGCCAGACAGAAACGTCAGATGTTTGAGAGAGGAAGGGAGGAAGGAAGGAAGGAAGGAAGGAAGGAAGGAAGGAAGGAAGGAAGGAAGGAAGGAAGGAAGGAAGGAAGGAAGGAAGGAAGGAAGGAAGGAAGGAAGGAAGGAAGGAAGGAAGGAAGGAAGGAAAAATAGGAAAATAGATGGGGGAGGGAGAGGTGAAAAGAAAGCGACTTTAAATTCATTCTCCAAACCACAGCTGGCTTGGCTTGGGGAAGTGATTTAAAGAGACAAAGGCCTTCTCCAAGCTGGCTGATGGGGCAATAGGGCCTTTGAGAGCCACACGATACGTGTGAAAGATTAAGGTTAAGGGTGTTGGACTAGTATGTGGGAGACTGGGTTCAAATTCCCACTCATGCTGTGGCAGCTTGCTGGATGGCCTTGGGCCAGTCACTCGCTCTCCGCCTCACCTACCTCACGGGGTTGTTGTGAGGATAAAATGGAGGAGAGGCGATTGAGGTGAGCCACTCTGGGTCCCCTTTGGGGGGAAAAGGCAGGGCGCAAATGAATTAAACAAATCTATGGACTGTTCTCTATGGTGTCTCCAGAGGTTATGCTGCCCTAGACGCATGATCCCGTTGGTCTCTCGTCTCTAGGCGCTCTCGAGGGATTGACTGCCATGCCTTTGCTTTCGCACGCGTAGCTTTCGATCATGGAAGGAGGAGACAGCAACAAAGAAGTCATCGATTTGAGTCATTTCTACCCAGAGAAAGGTAAGGGATGCATTTCCTGCTCCTGCCGTTTCTCTCCATGGGCGGGGCTTTTGACATGGCTACCTTTCTGACAGTTGTGGCATTTAAAGGAGAGCCTGGTGTAGTGGTGAAGTGTGTGGACTCTTATCTGGGAGAACCAGGTTTGATTCCCCACTCCTCCACTTGCAGCTGCTGGAATGGCCTTGGGTCAGCCATAGCTCTGGCAGAGGTTGTCCTTGAAAGGGCAGCTGCTGTGAGAGCCCTCTCAGCCCCACCCACCTCACAGGGTGTCTGTTGCGGGGGAGGAAGGGAAAGGAGATTGTGAGCCACTCTGAGACTCTTCGGAGTGGAGGGCAGGATATAAATCCAATATCTTCATCTATCTCACAGGGTGTCTGTTGTAGGGGGTGGGAAGGGAAAGGAGATTGTGAGCCGCTCTGAGACTCTTCAGAGTGGAGGGCGGGATATTAATCCAATATCTTCATCTACCTCACAGGGTGTCTGTTGTTGGGGGGGTGGGGAAGGTTAAGGAGATTGTGAGCCGCTCTGAGACTCTTCAGAGTGGAGGGCGAGATATAAATCCAGTATCTTCATCTACCTCACAGGGTGTCTGTTGTTGCGGGGGGGTGGGGGGGAAGGTAAAGGAGATTGTGAGCTGCTCTGAGACTCTTCGGAGTGGAGGGCAGGATATAAATCCAATATCTTCACCTACCTCACAGGGTGTCTGTTGTCGGGGGTGGGAAGGGAAAGGAGATTGTGAGCCGCTCTGTGACTCTTTGGAGTGGAGGGCGGGATATAAATCCAATATCTTCATCTACCTCACAGGGTGTCTGTTGTTGCGGGGGGGGAAGGTTAAGGAGATTGTGAGCCGCTCTGAGACTCTTCGGAGTGGAGGGCGGGATATAAATCCAATATCTTCATCTACCTCACAGGGTTTCTGTTGTGGGGGCGGGGAAGGGAAAGGAGATTGTGAGCCGCTCTGAGACTCTTCGGAGTGGAGGGCGGGATATAAATCCAATATCTTCATCTACCTCACAAGGTGTCTGTTGTTGTGGGGGGGAGAGAAAGGAGATTGTGAGCCGTTCCGAGACTCTTCGGCGTGGAGGGCGGGATATAAATCCAATATCTTCATCTACCTCACAGGGTGTCTGTTGTGGGGGGGGGGAGGAAGGTAAAGGAGATTGTGAGCTGCTCTGAGCCTCTTCGGAGTGGAGGGTGGGATATAAATCCAATATCTTCATCTTCATCTTTTTAAAGCAGATCCGGCAAACCAGATCTCTTCTCTCGAGGCTTGCAAACGTCTTGAGTGGGGCACGTGCCGCAGTCTGAAAGCACTTTCCCCTCTTGGGAGGTGTCGTTTTCATTGAGCCGTTGCTCTGCTGCAGGGCCCCCCCTCAACTTTTTTGAGCCTACTGACACCTGTGGCATTCTGACAAAGCGAGGTGGGTCCAGCCGCAAAATGGCTGCCAAAGGAGGTGGGGGCAGCCATTTTACCCACCTTCAGCCGCGCAGTGAAGTTCCTTGCAGGGTTGGCAGCAGCTGCCAAAGCAGTGTTTTTTTTAAAAAAATCTGTACCGCTAATTGGATTTCTAGCGGCCAAAGCCCAACCTGCCCATCCATTTTCTAAAAATACTTGTTGGGCACCAGGGAAGGTGTTGGCGGGCGCCATGGCACCCACGGGCACAGTGTTGGAGAGACCCCTGTTCTAAAGCTTCTCGGTATGTGAAAAAAGAAAACTGTGGCAGTTATGAGGAATATTTCTGAAGGAGTAGGCAAGGAAGCCCTTTTCCAGGGGTGGGGTGGTTCTTGCTCCGAACAGTCTTAGTGCGGCATAAGCTTTTGTAGATTGGTGCCCACTTCAGAAGGTAGGCGTGGTATGCCTCCTCCGCTAGCAGACAGACACACGCACAGTGTCAGAGGGGGAATTAAGGAACAACGGCATCAAATGGCCATTGAAGGTACAGACCAGGGGGCGGCCAAATTGTGGCTCGAGAGCCACGTATGACTCCTTCACACATATTGTGTGGTTCTCAAAGCCCCCACTGCTCCATTGGCTGGCTTGGAGAAGGCATTTGTCTCTTTGAATCACTTCAAGTCAAGCCGGCCCAGTGGCTTGGGATATGCTTTTAAAGTTAAAGTTGCTTTCTTTCCACCTCTCCCTCCCGAATCTATTCTATCTTCCTTCCTTCCCTCTCTCCTTCGCTCTAGAAGAGGGAGAACCAGTTTAGTGTACTGGTTAAGTGCGTGGACTCTTATCTGGGAGAACTGGGTTGATTCCCCACTCTTCCACTTACAGCTGCTGGAACGGCCTTGGGTTGGCCATAGCTATCGCAGGAGTTGTCCTTGAAAGGGCAGCTGCTGTTAGAAGAAGAAATTGGATTGGATTTATATGCTGCCCTCCACTCCGAAGAGTCTCAGAGCGGCTCACAATCTCCTTTATCTTCCTCCCCCACAACAGACACCCTGTGAGGTGGGTGGGATTGGAGAGGACTCTCACAGCAGCTGACAACCTCTGCCAGAGCTATGGCTGACCCAAGAGCCCTCTCAGCCCCACCCACCTCACGGGGTGTCTGTTGTGGGGGGAGAAGATATAAGAGATTGTAAGCCGCTCTGAGTCTCTGATTCAGAGAGAAGGGTGGGGTATAAATCTGCAGTCTTTTTCCTTCCTTCCTTCCTTCCTTCCTTCCTTCCTTCCTTCCTTCCTTCCTTCCTTCCTTCCTTCCTTCCTGCCTTCCTGCCTTCCTGCCTTCCCTCCCTCCCTCCCTCCCTCCCTCCCTCCCTCCTTCCCTCCCTCCCTCCTTCCTTCCTTCCTTCCTTCCTTCCTTCCTTCCTTCCTTCCTTCCTTCCTTCCTTCCTTCCTTCCTTCCTTCCTTCCTTCCTTCCTTCCTTCCTTCCTTCCTTCCTTCCTTCCTTCCCTCCCTCCCTCCCTCCCTCCCTCCCTCCCTCCCTCCCTCCCTCCCTTCCTCCCTCCCTCCCAACTCTCAAACATTTGACATTCATGTCTTGCGGCTCTCGAACATCTGGCATTTATTCTATGTGGCTCTTATGTTAAGCAAGTTTGGCCACCCCGGTACAGACTGTGAGAGGCGAACAGCCATCCCGTGGCCCGCTCTTTGCCTTTCGTGTCCTGTGTCTCTTTGTTCAGAAGCCTCTTGAGCCTACCCTTCACTAATATCCCCCTCCCTCCTCTACAACCGTATGTGTATGTCTGCCAACTTAGGATGTGCTTCAAGTGGGCTATAGTTCCACCTTCTCCCATCAGAGGCAGCCTTCCGCTTTATTAATTAATTAATTAATTATATCCCGCCCTTCCCACAAAGATGGCTCAGGGCGGCTCACAGCAGATAATAAAGCAAAAATTAAATTAACATTTAAATATATAAGCAGTTAAAACAGTCAAAAACATTTAAAACCTTAAAACATCAAACCTTATAACAGTATACATAGCAAGAATCTGGTAAAGCTACATTAGTTTCCCATATCAGTTAGGTGTAAGCTAACCAGAAGAGGGTTGTCTTACAGGCCCTGCGAAACTGAATAAGGTCCCGCAGGGCCCTCACCTCCTCCGGTAGCTGGTTCCACCATGTAGGGGCCATAACAGAGAAGGCCCTGTCCCTAGTCGATTTAAGGCGGGCTTCTTTTGGCCCAGGGATAGCGAGGTTTTGGGTTCCTGACCTCAGTACTCTCTGGGGAACATGTGGGGAGAGACGGTCCTTCAGGTAGGCAGGTCCCAGGCCATATAGGGCTTTAAAGGTAATGACCAGCACCTTGTACCGAACTCGGAATATTATTGGAAGCCAGTGCAGAGTCCGAAGACCCGGCCGAATGTGCCCCCATCTTGGGAGGCCCAATAACAGCCGTGCTGCGGCATTCTGCACCAGCTGCAATTTCCGAGTTCGGCACAGGGATAGCCCCATGTAGAGGGCATTGCAGTAGTCCAACCTCAAGGTGACCGTAGCATGGATCACTGTTGCTAGGTCGTCGCGATCCAGGAAGGGTCCTCTTAGAGTCCAGGGTATCCGAGCCATCCCAGTGCCAAAGATCTGCAGCGGTTGGCAGAGGTTGCCCTGGCGAGAATACACGCAGCACAGCACGGCCGCGTCGGGAGTCGGTTCCCTTGAGTTTCTCTTCTGTCCCGCTTTTATTACAATGCAAACCCGAGAAACATCTTTCAGTCCAAAACTGCCAGGACTTTAACGAATACGTATTTATGAGCCGCCGGAAAGCCTCAGCCAGTAGATGAGCTTACGTGCTTCCCTCCAGACAGGAGGAACCGCGGAGAAGTGGAGCTGATCACCATCTCTTCGGACTCCTCGGATGAAGACTTGCCGGTGATCCTGAACGTCCCCGTTCGCCGGGAGGGGGAGGACGAGGACGTGGTCATTTTGCTGGAGGTATTTCTTTCCTTGTTGGTTCGGTTTATATTCTGCTCCCCCCCCGCCATCACGGGGCTCCGAACGGATTGCAACAGAAATAGGCAGCTGAAGCCAATGAAAATAAGTATCTACAAGTCAAACAATTGCCCACCTCCCCTCTCTCCCCAGGTATGACTATATACCTGGGGAGAGAGGGGAGGGGTGGAAGCAGAGGGCAAGGATACAAACGAGAACTCCGTGGTCTTGACCCATAAGCCTGTCAATACAGTTCCATTTTGCGAGCTTTGTGCAATTGAGCCAAGTCCCCCCAGGGCCCGGATCTCTTCCGGAAGCTCATTCCACAAAGCCACAGCTATCGCCGAAAAGGCCGTAGCTCCGGTTGAGCGAATGTTCCTCGGCCCCGGGATTGTCAGCTTGTTGTTGCCTAAGAAGCATAATGCTCTTTCAGGGGGTATGGCAGGCGAGGTGGTCTCAAAAATACGTCGGTCCCAGACCTTGAAGGTAATACTGCCCCCCCCCCTCCATTGTACTGTTGGCTTGGAACAGGCAAAAAAAAATAAGGTGTTACAGTCCACAGCAAAGGGGTAGTGCAGTATAGCGGTTGGAGAGTCAGAATAAGATCGGTTCAGAGGGAAGCTGTGCCAGTCTGTGATAGACGAGTCCAAGGGAGCTTTGACTTTTGGAAGCTCCTTCCCCGAAAATCTAGTTGGTCTCTAAAACGCTCCTGGGCCCGAATCTAGAATAAGACTGGGGAGACCCTGATTCGAATCCACCCCTCCGCTGTGAACCCCCTTGGGGATCTTGAGCCGGCTTACTCCCTTCTGAACCTGCCTCTCAGGGTCGTGGCAAGGATGAAAGTGCGGAAGGAAGAGCCAGGTGTGCCCGCCTGGTCTCCTTAGAGAAAGGCTAGGATTTTAATAGCAATGGCAACAATAATAGTTTCGTTTCGATTTACACCCTGCCGAAGCAGGCTCAAGGCGGCTCACAATACACAGTAAATCACAATAAAACAATTGAGTTAAACATTAAGTTAAAACAATTTAAATAATTTGGTGTCAATTTCCATTTAGTTAGAGGTGGCATTCAATGTTCTAAGACATCCAATTAGATCTTACATCTCGGCAGGTTCAGTTAAAGGCCAGCTGGGATAATAGTATCGTCTTGCAGGCCTTGTGGAACTGGGCTCTGAGAGCCTCGGGCAGTCGGTTCCACCAATGAGGGGCGGCAGTCGAGAAAGCTCTGATCGCCTCGGGCAGTCGGTTCCACCAATGGGGGGCAGTGATGGAGAAGGCTCTTTCTCTGGTTGATTTCAGTCTTGCCTGAAAGATGAGTCTGGTAGATGAAAGGGGAGAAGGCAGAGCTTGCTTTGCCAGGCTCTCTCAATCGCACAGCAGAACCACTGAGCCAAGAGAGCCAGTTTGATGTAGTGGCTAAGTGTGCGGACTCCTAGCTGGGAGAACCGGAGTTTGATTCCCCCCTCCTCCACTTGCAGCTGCTGGAATGGCCTTGGGTCAGCCATAGCTCTGGCAGAGGTTGTCCTTGAAAGGGCAGCTGCTGGGAGAGCCCTCTCAGCCCCACCCACCTCACAGGGTGTCTGTTGTGGGGGAAGAAGGTAAAGGAGATTGTGAGCCACTCTGAGTCTCTGTTTCAGAGAGAAGGGCGGGGTATAAATCTGCAATTCTTCTTCATAGCAATTTGATAGCTCAGGGGTGGCCAACAGTAGCTTTCCAGATGTTTTTTGCCTACAACTCCCATCAGCCCATCCAGCATGGCCAGTGGCTGGGGCCGATGGGAGTTGTAGGCAAAAAACCATCTGGAGGGCCACCCCTGAGATAGAGGAAAGACCATATTAATGGCTGCTTTTCCCACCCAACCCCTCTGATGTTTTAAATATTGAAAGCCCTGACCTGGGTGGCCCAGGCTAGATGGATCTTAGAAGCTGAGCAGGGTCAGCTCTGGTTAGTATTTGGATGGGAGACCCCCGGGAAGCCCAGGGTTGCCACACAGAGGCAGGCAAGGGCAAAGCACCTCTGTTCGGCTTGTGCCTTGGAAGCCCCCTGGGGTCGCTGTGAGTTGGCCGGGACTTGACGGCACTTTCCACCCCCGCCAGATGTTTAGAACAATTTTATCTGACCTTTCTTTCTCTGAGGACTAAGAACGGGACCCCAGTAATGTTGCTTCATAGGAAAAAGCTCCCTCTGGGGTTGAGAGGCAGGGAAATGCTTTCCGGGGGTGTCAAACATGCGGCCTGGGGTCCAAATCAAGCCCCCGGAGGGCTCCTGTCGGGCCTCCAAGCAACTGGCTGTCCTCTGCTTCCTTCTCTCTCTCTGTCTCGCTTCCTTCTGCATCACAGCTTACTTTGCCAGGCTTGCTCAATCACACAGGAGCGACAGAGCAAAGCCTCTGTTTTCTCCATTGGCTGAGGCTCCTCCCTCGGGGAGGAAGGGGAGAAGGCAGAGCTTGCTTTGTCAGACTCTCTCTATCGCACATCAGAACTGCTGAGCCAAGCCTCTCTTCCTTCTATTGGCTGAGGCTCCTCCCCCTCCTGGTCCCGGTTCCTTGGATCCCATGGGATAAATACAAAGAAAGCCTCTTTAAGACCATTGAGTGCTAATGGTTTAAGCATGTTTTATTTTAAGGGGTTTTTTTTAAAAAAAATAATCTTTAATTGTGTTTGTGTCCTTTATAAAGTTTTTAATCTCTGCTACCTAATCTTAAATAGGAATACATACGGCCCGGCCCAACATGGCCCAGCCCGACAAGGTCTCATTTATGACAGATCTGGCCCTCATAACAGATTGGTTTGACACCCCTGCGTTACTCTGGATAGTTGGAGCTTGTTACTAACAAGAACTGTGATGCGCCCTCCAGTTCATACAAATGCCTTTCAATGCTTATTTAGTCACTATAGCCAAAAACTCCCTCTGGTGTTGAGAGACAGGATGCCTTGGATTACCAGGGTTTTTTTTCGGGGGGGAGGCTGTCAAGTTATCGGAAATGCCACCCACCACCTGCTTCCGGTCTTCACTGGGGCAGAGTGACCACCCAGGGGGAAAATACTGGACAAGAGGGATATTTTGGCTAATTTAAGCCAATTGGTTATTGTTTTCTGAACTGATCCCAAGGGGGAGTCTGCCACTTAAAATGTATCACCCAAAAATAAGGGATGCGAGAAGCAATCTCTGTGGTTTAATGCAAACATCAGTCCGTCCCACCGCCACAGTGGAGCATTAAAGATTCATTCAGATCCCAGATGTCCTTCCAGAGAAATCCTGTCTGTATCCTCTTTAAGAAAGCAGCCAGGCAGCATCTGTGGCCTGCTAACTCCTATCTGTATCCTCTTTAAGAAAGCAGCCAGGCAACATCTGTGGCCCACGAACTCCTGTCTGTATCCTCTTTATGAAAGCAGCCAGGCAGCATCTGTAGCCCGCTAACTCCTGTCTGTATCCTCTTTATGAAAGCAGCCAGGCAGCATCTGTAGCCCTCTAACTCCTGTCTGTATCCTCTTTATGAAAGCAGCCAGGCAGCATCTGTAGCTCGTTAACTCCTGTCTGTATCCTCTTTAAGAAAGCAACCAGGCAGCATCTGTGGCCTGCTAACTCCTGTCTGTATCCTCTTTAAGAAAGCAGCCAGGCAGCATCTGTGACCCGCTAACTCCTATCTGTATCTTCTTTAAGAAAACAGCCAGGCAGCATCTGTGGCCCACAGTGATCAAGCCAACCGCTCTCTGGCACGCTGTTAACGAGACAGGGGAAGGAGGCTCCAGGACCACAGGGCCTCACGACGAGCAGAAGCTGGCCGTTAACCTGCAGCAACACCCCACTCGCTGCGATCGCGTGGAGACGAGCGCCGTGATGCCGGCTGAGCACAAGAGCGAGGTCGAAGTTGTGGAGCTTCCAGAATCCTTGGAGCCCCCCAGGCCAAAAGAAGAGGACGGCACCATTCCGAAACCAGGGCCCAGCGGGGCTCGAACGAGGGAGGCGAGACCGACCCGCAAGGTGGAAGTCATTAACTTGGAGGAAGTAGTCCTGGTAACTGACCAGGAGGGAAGGGACCGGAGAGAGGGGGATTCACAGCCAAGGCGAGTGCCGGAACTCGGGGGGGCTTTCCGATGCATCCAGGAGGACGCCCGGCTGGACCACCCGTACTTCCAGCTGGCGAACAACGAGGCCTATGCTGTAGACGATCACCTTTCTCCCTGGCCGCTCCAGTTGGAAGTGGAGCCGGGGTGTCCCAGGAAGAGACCCAGGGTGTACCAGGAAGAGATCCCCGGGCCTGCCTTTCCGCGTCCCGAACCACAGCAGGACGGTATCCCAGGCCCTGCGTCCCCTCGTCTGGCACACCCACCGGAGGAGAAGGGAGGACACTCGCAGGTGATAAACGAACAGGCAGGCCCGTCCTTTCCTGTCCAAGGGTCGCTCAAATCTGGCACCGGCCAAGTTTTCAAGCAGGCCACTCCTTGGCTGGAGAAAGAGGTCGCCGCTTCACTCGTCAGGGAAACGGTCAGTGCTCTGTGAATCGGGCAGGTGATATTGCTAAAGGGTTCTGGGCCCACGGGAGCGGGGGATAGTAGGGTTGCCTGGTACCGCCAGCAGCGGGCAGGGGAAGGGGGGTTCTTCCTGGCAGCAGATTGAGGCCTAGGTCTGACCCTGGCAACACAGCGGAGTCACTTCTGGTGCACCCTGGAAGTGATGTCATCAGGGGTGGAATTCTAGCAGGAGCTCCTTTGCATATTGGGCCACACCTCCCTGATGTAGCCAATCCTCCAAGAGTTTGCAGGGCTCTTAGTACAGAGTCTACTGTAAGCTCTTGGAGGATTGGCCATATCAGGGGGGTGCAGCCTAATATGCAAAGGAGTTCCTGCTACCAAAAAAAGCCCTGAGTACAATAGTGCCTACTTCTGAGCCAGGGCTTTCCTCTTTAACCTCTTGCAGTGTACCCCAAGTTGCAACAGGCTTATTTGTGACCTTCTTTGGAATAACTTCTCTGATCCCTTTGGAGCTGTCCTCGGTGCTGAAGACCAATTACCCCACTATATAGCTTTCTCCAGGGGTGTAATTCTAGCTGGAGCTCCATCACATCACCCTGATGTAACCAACCCTCGCAAGAGCTTACAAAAAAAAAAAAAAAGGCTTGTAAGCTCTTGGAGGATTGGCTACATCAGGGATGTGTGGCCTAATATGCAAAGGAGCACCTGCTAGAATTCCACCCCTGGATGTCATCACAGTGCCGGTAATGTGGGGGCATTCTCGTTTTTGGGCAACCTCTATGGCGCAAGCCATTTGTGCCTTTGAGTTTTTTGCCCAAACACCAGAGCATCCCCACATTGCTGGCAATGCAATGACATCACTGCAAGTTCACATCAGTTGTGACGCCTCAGTTTGCTGCCCGTAAGCCCCCCCCCCCTTCCATCAGCAGATCAACACTGGGGGAGGGGCCCCAGAGCAGACGAATGCCCTGCCCCTGATGGGTAGAGAAGTTGTGGCGTGGGACTAAGAGTTAAGAGTGTCAGTCTAGTGTCTGAGAGGCCTGGGTTCGAATTGTCTCTCGCACCAACGAAGCTCGCTGGGTGACCGTGGCCTGGTCACAGTCTCTCAGCCTAACTTGCCTCCCAGGGTTGTTTTGAGGGTAAAACGGAGAAGAGGAGAACGCTGTAAACTGCTGTGGTTCCCTACCTGGGAGAAAGACAGGGTACAAATGAATTAAATAAATTCTCCGCCCTCGATTCTGATGCTTTGAGCTCTGCTGTGATCCTTGCTGTCAGAAGCGCTTCTTTATAATCTGATCTTCCTTTCTTGATTGTCTCCTTACTCTTTGTGTGTGTGTGTGTAGGGTTGTTCTCACCCCCTTCTCCCATCCTTTAAATGCTCTTCACCCCCCAAAACATTGACGTGGGTGTCAAGTCAGAAAATCAATCCCACCATGGGGGTGTCCCCAAGCATGCCCTGTAGCTCAGCAAGTCTGGCCACTGTCTGAGTGGGGTCTTACACACACTGAACCAGTTTGGTGTAGTGGTTAAGTGCGTGTACTCTTATCCGGGTTTGATCCCCCACTCCTCCACTTGCACCTGCTGGGATGGCCTTGGGTCAGCCATAGCTCTCGTAGGAGTTGTCCTTGAAAGGGCAGCTTCCGGGAGAGCTCTCTCAGCCCCACCTACCTCACACGGTGTGGGGGGAGAAGATATAGGAGATTGTATGCTGTTCGGAGACTCTGATTCATAGAGAAGGGTGGGGTATAAATCTGCAGTCGTCTTCTCCTTCTCCTCCTCCTCGCTCTGGAGACAAAGTGAGGCGCAATTGTAAAAAACAGAAACTACAAAAAGAAGAGAAGGTGGGGGGGGGTTGGTATTTGTGTGTGTGTGTGTTTGCGCCTGGAAGCCATGGCAACCTCTGATGCCTGACACCTACTGTGGACCTGGAGGATATTCAGGGAGGTGGCTGAATAAAAGCTCGCGTGTGGTTTTCTTTCCCTCCCGTGCAGGAAGCAAGGTTTCCGGATGTAACCGTAGAGTACATTGAAGAGCTGATACAGTGCAAGAACTACTGTGACTTGAACACGTAAGCACACTGCTGTGTCTTAAACATGTGAGCACGCAGGCTCTTGGGGCGCTTTTAGAAGCCTGTGAACAATGTTTTTTTGGGGGGGGGGGGAGGCAATAGCTCTGAAGCAGGACACACAACCAGCCTTGACAAACAGTGCTCCTAGCACTTGTTTTTTTTTTAGTACTCTTGACTCCCTCACCCCTTCCAGGTTCGTCCCTTCTGGTCTCTATGGTTTGACTCTTCCCAGCCTCCCCGTCGCACCGCTCTTTCTGTTTTCTTTCATCTGCCCCCCCCCCCCCACCCTATCGCTTCCCAGGGCCTGCAAATTATTCTTCTTTTTTTGAAGACTCTGCAGAGGATGCGATCCGTTCTGTGGAAACTGCTGTAACCCGCTGTTTGCATCTCCTCTCTTGCAGCCTTTGTAATTTTCTCCTGGAGAATCCAGATTATCCAAAGAAGGAGGGCAGAGTGGTTTTAGATCCCAATAGCAGCCTGCTCTCCACTCAAGAGGAGGCAAAGGTGAGTGAGAAACTGTCATGTGCACGGTAAGATTTCTCTATCTCCCCCTCTCCCTCTCTTTCCCTCACCCTCTCTCCCCTTCCCTTTCTCCCCCTCGCTCTCTCCTCCCCCTCTCTCCCCTCCCTCCTCCTCTCCCTCCCTTTCTCCCCCTCTCTTTCTCTCTCCCCCCTCTCTTCCTTCGTCTCTCCCCTCTCTCCCTCCCCCTCTCTGCCTCCCCCTCTCTCCCCCTCCCCCTCTCTCCCTCCCTCCCTATCTCCTCCTTCTCCCTCTCTCTCTCTCTCCCTCCCCCTCTCCCTTTCTCCCTCTCCCTCCCGCTCTCTCTCCATCCCCCTCTTCCCCCTCTCCCTTTCTTCCTCTCTCTCCCTCTCTTTCTCCCCCCTTTCTCTCCCTCCCCCTCTTCGCCCTCTCCCTTTCTCCCTTTCTCCCTTTCCCCCTCCCACTCTCTTCCTCTCTTCCTCCCTCCCCCTCTCCCTTTCTCCCTCCCGCTCTCTCCCTCCCTCTCTTCGTCCTCTCCCTTTCTCCCTCCCGCTCTCTTCCTCTCTCTCTCTCCCTCCCTTCCTCTCTCTTCCCTCTCTCTCCCTTCCTCTCTTCCCCCTCTCCCTTTCTCCCTCTCCCTCCCTCTCTCTCCCTCCCACTCTCTCTCCCCCCAGTTCTGCCTCTTAACCTTGCCTGATGTCGTTCTGTTCCACTGATAACTAAACTTGCAGCTCTCTCCCAGTGGATAGTCTGGCTGACCTCATCAGGGTAATCATTAAAGGATTCCGGAGCCCTCCTAGCCACCTCCCTGAGAGCAAACATAAATATAGAGGCTGGAGCGTTGGGAATAGGGGAAACTCGAGTTTGAATCTCCGCTCCCTTGCCTTTGAGCTCAGATCCTCAGAGGGAGGGGCGAGCAAAACACGTTAGCGCAATCCCCCTTTCGCGAGTTGTTGCTACCCGCTGCCGACCCGGGCTCTCCTTTTTCGCTCCCTCCTTCCAGGTGCCTGAAGTCGACTACTTTGACTTCACCAAGCTCACCCTGCTCGACCAGCGTTGCTTCACTCAAGCCGCCGACCTCCTCATGGCCGACTTCAAGATCCTGAGCAGCCAGGACATCAAGTGGGCGCTGCACGAGCTGAAGGGACACTATGCAATCACGCGCAAGGTCCTTCCCTTTCTGGTTCCCGTCCGCTCTGCCTTCATAGCCCCTCCTCTCCTTCCTTCCAAGTGCCTTTTCTCTGAGTTGGAAGCAGCCTGACTGTGGAGTCAGAAAGTCAGTCCCACCATGGGGGTGTCCCCGACTGCACCCTGTAGCTCAGCAAAGCTGGTTAAGAACATAAGAATGTAAGAGAAGCCATGTTGGATCAGGCCAGTGGCACATCCAGTCCAACACTCTGTGTCACACAGTGTGCGTGTGTGTATATATGTGTGTATATATATATATATGTATACACACACGCACACACACACACACACACACACATATATATATATATACTATAGAAGAAGAAGATAGAAGAAGATATTGGATTTATATCCCGCCCTCCACTCCGAAGAGTCTCAGAGCGGCTCACAATCTCCTTTATCTTCCTCCCCCACAACAGACACCCTGTGAGGTGGGTGGGGCTGGAGAGGACTCTCACAGCAGCTGCCCTTTCAAGGACAACCTCTGCCAGAGCTATGGCTGACCCAAGGCCATGCTAGCAGGTGCAAGTGGAGGAGTGGGGAATCAAACCCGGTTCTCCCAGATAAGAGTCCGCACACGTAACCACTACACCAAACTAGCTAATAGCCACTGATGGACCTCTGCTCCATATGCTTATCCAATCCCCTCTTGAAGCTGGCTATGCTTGTAGCCACTGCCACCTCCTGTGGCAGTGAATTCCACAAGCTAATCACCCTTTGGGTGAAGAATGACTTCCTTTTATCCATTTTAACCCGACTGCTCAGCAATTTCATTTGAATGCCCACGAGTTCTTGTATTGTGAGAAAGGGAGAAAAGTACTTCTTTCTCTACCTTCTCCATCCCATGCATAATCTTGTTAACCTCTATCATGTCACCCCACAGTTGACGTTTCTCCAAGCTGAAGAGCCCCAAGCATTCCTACCTGGATGAGGTGGGGTCTTACACACACGCCCTCCCTGGAGGCAGAGTGTAACACAAGCACAAGAAACAAACTGCACAAAAGGAAGAGAGGGTTGTGGGGATTGGATTTGTGTGTGTGTGTGTCTACACCAGGAAGTCATGTCAGCCTCCGGTAACTGACCCCTACTAGGGACCTGGAGGATATTCAGGGAGGTGGCTGAATAAAGCCTGCCATCACCTCCCAGTGCTGGTATTCCAAGGAGGTCTCCCATCCAAGAAGACGACTGTAGAAGACTGCAGATTTAAACCCCGCTCTTCTCTCTGAATCAGAGACTCGGAGTGGCTTACAATCTCCTGTATCGTCTCCCCCCACCATAGACACCCTGTGAGGTGGGTAGAGCTGGAGAGGACTCTCACAGCAGCTGCCCTTTCAAGGACAACCTCTGCCAGAGCTGTGGCTGACCCAGGGCTTTTCCAGCAGGTGCAAGTGGAGGAGTGGGGAATCAAACCCGGTTCTCCCAGATAAGAGTCCGCGCACTTAACCACTGCACCAAACTGGCTCTCCACCCTGCTCAGCTTCCAAGATCCGATGAGATCAAGCTGACCTGGGCTATCCAGGACAAGAAGAGAGCTTTTGAGATATTACAGAACCCTGCTGATGAGAAACTCTCTTCTCTTTTGTAGAACTTTTCTGCTTATTACATTCATGTCACGCTTTTCCTCCAAGGAAGGCTTCTTCCCTGTGTCTCACAAAGATGTGAACTTGTGACTGTATATTCAAAAGGGGCTTATAAGCGTCCATTTATATTAAAAATTTATTCGCCGCCTTTCTGCCTCTCAGAGCTCAAGGCGGCTTACAATGTCAATAAGGCAATGACCAGTGCTTTTTTTTTTGTAGGAGGAACTCCTTTGCATATTAGGCTGCACCCCCCCTGATGTAGCCAATCCCCCAAGAGCTTACAGTAGGCCTTGTGCGAAGAGCCCTGTGAGCTCTCAAAGGATTGGCTACATCAGGGGTGTGTGGCCTAATATACAAAGGACCTCCTGCTAGAATTCCACCCCAGACCACACACCCCTGATTTAACCAATCCTTCTGGAGCTTACAGTAGTCCCCGTACTAGGAGCCCTGTAAGCGCTTGGAGGATTGGCTACATCAGGGGTGCGTGGCCTAATATGCAAAGGAGTTCCTGCTACAAAAAAAGCCCTGGCAGTGACTGTAAAAAAAAAAATAGAAGACCACTGTTTAAAAAGACATAGGATAAGTGACCTGCTTTCTTCTAGGTCAGCATGGGATTTCCACCTTCACAGCTTTGTCCGAGAGTGGGTGGGTGGGTGGAGTAAGAGCATGTCCTTTTTCTTAAGGCAGTTTTGTACTTTGCAGCTAATCCTTGTCTGGGTTCTCCCAAAGTTCATGCTTTCTAAATAGCCGATTAGTGCTCTGTGCCACAAGAATCCTGAATTCTTCACCCCAAAGAAACACGGCAAAGGCGTGATTGGCATCGCCAGGTGTTAAAACATCAGGGAGCCCAATTTGGGGTGCATCTGGTCTCCGAAGGCCCTGCTGGAATGGCCTTGGGTCAGTCAGAGCTCTGGCAGAGGTTGTCCTTAAAAGGGCAGCTGCTGTGAGAACCCTCTCAGCCCCACCCACCTCACAGGATGTCTGTTGTGGGGGGAGAAGATATAGGAGATTGTGAGCCCCTCTGAGTCTCTGATTCAGAGAGAAGGGCAGGATATAAATCTGCTGTCGTCTTCTTCTGTGAAGTTTTAGTGAAGGTATGGTTTCTCCTGCAAGGAAAATAAAGTAGTTTCCAGTTAGGAAGAAGATGAAGACGACATTGGATTTACAGTATTTTTTGCACCATAAGACTCACTTTCCCCCCCCCAAAAAAGTGGAGGGAAAAGTGTGTGCGTCTTAAGGAGCGAATACTGCAAAAAATTCACACAAATGCCTCTAAATTCACACAAACGGCTCTAAAAACTAGGTGCGTCTTATGCTCAGGTGCGTCTTATGGAGCGAAAGGTATATCCCGCCCTATACTCTGAATCTCAGTCTCAGAGCGGTCACAATCTCCTTTACCCCCGCCCCCCCAACAGACACCCTGTGAGGTAGGTGGAGCTAAGAGAGTTCTCAAAGCAACTGCCCTTTCAAGGACAACTCCTATGAAAGCTATGGCTGACCCAAGGCCATTCCAGGAGCTGCAAGTGGAGGAGTGGGGAATCAAACGGGATTCTCCCAGCTTAGAGTCCACACACTTAACAACTACACCAAACTGGCTGTCATAAGAGACTCCAAGGGGACCAGCAGGAGGTCCATCAGCAGGGCAAGAACTCCAGAAGCCCCCTCCCCCGTTGCCCCGCAAGCACTAAGAATATAGAGCATCACTGACTCAGACAGAGTATTCCATCTATAACTTGTGGCTACAAGCCACTGATGGACCTCTGCCCCATATGTTTACCCAGTCCCTGTTGAAGCTGTCTGTGCTTGTAGCTGCCCCCACTTCCTGCAGTAGTGAATTCCATGCATTAATCACTCTTTGGGTGAAGAAGGACTTCCTTTTATCTGTTCTAAGTTTACTGCTTGTGAATTTCATTGGGTGCCGATGAGTTCTTATATTGTGAGAAAGGGAGAAGAGAATTTAGCTGCCGTTTCTCCAAGCCAGAAAGCCCTAACCTCTCTAACTTTTCTTTATAGGGAAAGGTGTTCCACCCCCTTAATCGTTTTAGTTGCCCTTTTCTGCACCTTTTCCAGTGCCATAACATCTTTCTTGAGCCGCAGTGTCCAAAACTGTACAAATGAGGCCACACAATAGATTTCTACAGGGGCATTATGGAGTTGTACGGAGCACCGTTTCACGTTTTCAGATTGTGTAAGAACTGGGCCACCCTTATGCATGAAATTGTTGAGTAACGTTAGCCTCCTTTGCGATGTAGAAGAATAAGAATAAGAAGATTTTGGATTTATATCCCGCCAACACTCCAGATCTCAGAGTCTCAGAGCGGCTCACAATCTCCTTTACCTTCCCCCCCACAACAAACACCCTGTGAGGTGGGTGGAGCTGAGAGGACTCTCAAAGCAGCTGCCCTTTCAAGGACAACCTCTGCCAGAGGCTGATCCAAGGCCGTTCCAGCAGCTGCAAGTGGAGGAGTGGGGAATCAAACCCGGTTCTCCCAGATAAGAGTCCGCACACTTAACCACTACACCAACTAGGAGTGTTCTGCGCGTGACACCTCTTTTGGACTCCCCGCTTTTGCTGTTGCAAGCGGCTCCAGAGACTATTCACTCGCTCCCACATGCCGCTTATCCATTTTTTTTTTGTTTGTTTCTTCCAGGCCTTATCCGACGCCTTCAAAAAATGGCAGGAGCTGTCTCCCAAAGCCAGCGGGAAGCGCAAAAGGAGAAGAACGATGAACGAGCATACCTACATAGATTTTAAATTTGAGCAAGGTGAGTTGGCAGGAGAAGAGAGCGCAGGCAGGACTGTGGGAAGTGGCTCTCTTCTCCCTGTCGGTGCGGGTGTTTGCAGAGTGAGCGGTGTGATGTGTGCAACGATGAGCCCCAGTACAGAAGTGAGCCAGACACCTGCAGCTAGTGCTAAAACAGTGTATTTACAATATATATACAACGTGCTCACTTGTGCAGAAAGATACATCAACTACGGGACCAAAGTGCTCCGCCAGCATGTGCCTTCTCGAAGAGAGGCTTGTGCATTGCCAGGACAGTCCATATATAGTTCCTTCAGCCAATCCTGGCAGTCCATAGTCATGCTGACTCGGCAGGTCCCTTCCACCTGTCTCCAGCCGGCTAGAACCGGCTTGTAGATAAGGTCACTGTGACCTAGCTTGCCGGCTAGATCATCTGCTGTCACAATAGAGCTGTCAAACTGTGTAGAGAGAGATTCAATACTGACACTCCCCCACCCCCCGAAAAAACAGCTTCTGTGCCAAAATTCGAGCAGTGCGGGATGGACAGGCCAATCCATGGAGATGGGGGGGGCAGGAGCAGAGATGAGCCACAACCCCAGAGTATGTAACGTGGGGCTCCCCAAGCCTTTTGTGTGTGTGATTAAATTTTTAATTTTTTTTTTAAAAAGTGGGGTATCATACTTAATAAAAAAATAAGACATCCCCTGAAAATAAGCCCTAGTGTGTCGTCTTGAGAAAAAACA
This sequence comes from Heteronotia binoei, assembly GCF_032191835.1. Taxonomy (NCBI): domain Eukaryota; kingdom Metazoa; phylum Chordata; class Lepidosauria; order Squamata; family Gekkonidae; genus Heteronotia; species Heteronotia binoei. The sequence goes on from NC_083242.1 coordinate 11,153,529, forward strand.
AACATAAGACAGTGTCTTATTTTCGGGGAAACGTGGTAGTTTGCCTCTTGAAATGGAATAGCCAAGACCCTTCCTCCCCCCTTGGTAGCTTTTGTTAGGGCTGGAGCAGTTGGAGCCTCAGAGATCGACAGTCTTCCATTAGGGGATACCCTGTGTCAGATTCAAAATGTCTCCGTGCTAAGCCCTGGCTGCACGCGAAAGTCCCTTTTGGGCGTTACAATTGCACGTGCCAGAGATGCAGAGGACAGTGTTCACTGCGCCTACACACGCGGGATGTGTGGCATAACAGGCAAAGGAGTTCCTGCTACAAAAAAAGCCCTGCGTGCAGCGTTTTTAGCATATGCTGTCTACCCTGTTTCCCTGAAAAGAAGACCTACCCCAAAAAAATAAGCCCTAGCAGGATTTCTATGCATTTGTTAAATATAAGCCCTACCCCGATAATAAGACCTAGTGATGGGCGTCGCAAAAAATCCAGGATGGAATGTTCCAGAAGATGACTTAACTGTATTTGAATAAATGTAGATTGTTGTATCATACTTAATAAAAAAATAAGACATCCCCTGAAAATAAGCCCTAGTGTGTCTTCTTGAGAAAAAACAAATATGACAGTGTCTTATTTTCAGGGAAACATGGTAGTTTGCCTCTTGAAATGGAATAGCCAAGACCCTTCCTCCCCCCTTGGTAGCTTTTGTTAGGGTAACCCAGCCGAGGCCCTTTGAACAGCGAGGGCGACTTGAGTCACGGAGCAAGCAAGAAAGGGAACTTGCAGGCTTTCCCAACCTTTCCCTCCTCACCCTTGCACGTGTCTCTTTGCCTTTCCGGGCTGCCCCTTCCGCACGGCTGCTCCAGGCGACGTGAAGATCGAAAAGCGCATGTACTTCTTGGAAAACAAGAGGCGGCACTGGAGGAGCTACGACCAGCTCGCTCTCCTCCCGGCGGTACAGCTGGAGTGGGAGTTTTACGAGCAGAAGGTGAAAGAAATGGCTGAGGTGAGTGGCGGGCCGGGCACTACGTCTGGGCCCTTGATGCGCCCTGCAGTTCATTGGCACTCTTTATCCCCATCTAGGCGACTCTGGGTCTTACCCAGAAGACCCAGCTGCTGCCTGTGCGCCAGTGTTGCATCGTTTCCAGGGGTGGGATTCTAGCAGGAGCTCCTTTGCATATTAGGCCACACACACCTCTGAGGTAGCCAATCCTCCAAGAGCTTCCAAAAAAAGAGCCTTGTCAGCTCTTGGAGGACTGGCTACCTCAGGGGTGTGTGTGGCCTAATATGCAAAGGTGCTCCTGCTAGAATTCCACCCCTGGTGGTTTCCCAGGCTAAATGCACCAAGGATAGAGGAACGAGCCAGACACTCTTGTCTGTTGTTTGCGCACAGCAGCTGCGATTGAATTGCAAGAAGAGCCCTGAAGGATCAGCAGCACTATGAAGAAGAAGATATTGGGTTTATATCCCGCCCTCCACTCCAAAGAGTCTCGGAGCGGCTCACAATCTCCTTTCCCTTCCTCCCCCACGACAGACACCCTGTCAAGTCCAGCAAAGCAGCCAACCAGTTTCCCCGGAGGGCACGGAGGCCGAAGGCTAACCCAGGCTAGCCCGATCTTGTCAGATCTCAGAAGCTAAGCAGGGTCGGCCCTGGCTAGAACTTGGATGGGAGACCTCCAAGGAATACCAGGCATGGAGGCAGGCCATGTCCCCCACCACAGGCCAAGGCAGGGGTGGCCAAACTTGTGTAACATGAGAGCCACATAGAATAAATGTCTGAGAGCCGCAACACATGAATGTCAGATGTCTGAGAGCCCCAAGACATGAACGTCAGATGTTTTGAGAGCTGTGAGACAAGAAAGGAAAGAAGGAAAATAGATGGGGTGGGAGGACGGGGAGAGAGATGGAAAAAGCAACTTTAACTCTAAATGCATTCTCCAAGCTGCCAGCTGGCTTGGCTTGGAGAAGTGATTTAAAGAGACAGATGCCTTCTCCAAGCCAGCCAGTAGGGCAGTGGGAGCTTCAAGAGCCACACAATATGTGTGAAAGAGCCACATGTGGCTCCTGAGCCACAGTTTGGCCACCTCTGGGCCAGGGCTTTCCCCTGAGGCTTCCTGCTTCCAGACATGGAGGTTCCGTTGAGTCCCCAGGGCTAATAGCCAGCGACGTCCCTTTCTCCCTTGAATCCATTTCACCCCTTTTAAAAGCCATCCATCCTCACAGCCAACGCTACTTTTCAGGCCCTTTTGGAGCAAAGGAGAACTTACTTTTGCAGCTCCTGAATCCGTCGCCCGTCTGAAATGAGCCAAGCTCCTTGCCTGTCTTAACCTGTACAGTTTTGTGTAATAGGAAACCAGAGGGAGGCAAGGAGGGGCCGCGGCTTACTGGGAGAGCCTCTGTTTGGCACACAGAAGGTCCCGGGTTCAGTCCCCGGCATCTCCAGTTAAAAAGGACCAGGCAGTTGGTGACGGGGAAGGCTCTGGAGAGCTGCTGCTTGTTAGAGCTGCCGCCCTGAGCCTGCCTTGGCGGGGAGGACGGGGTATAAATAAAAAATTATTATTATTATTATTATAGAGCAGACAGTGCTTAAAAGGGTCTGATTCAGGTGAAGGCAGCTTCCGGCGTGTTCATTTGAGGTGTCTGTGAGCCTGTGTCTGTCTCTTTGCAGCATGCGGATTTCCTCCTCGCCCTGCAAATGAATGAGGAGCAGTATCAAAAAGTAAGTAGACTTGTTTGCCCAGAGAGAAGTCGTTCCCACGGCACCTTCATTCCACACTCGCAGGAAGCGATCTTCCAATCGCGGCCCCGCCAAGACTCGTTTAGCCCCTTCTGTTGCAAACCGAGCCCGTGTCTAGCACGCCCGGGGTTGTGTTTCCTTCAGGCCACCCTGGTTTGATTCGACTGCAAGGAAATGGTCGATCCTCCGTGTTCTTGTTTGCTTGGGGTTTTTTTTCCTCTCTCCAAGATACTGCAGCCTAACAGTGGCAGGGCTGAATCGCTGGCTGTTTTGTCCCGTCCTGTCACGTAGCCTAGCCAGCCTTCCCCGGTTGCCGTGGGGCCCAGCTCAAAGTTGAGATCAGCAACGCTTTGTTTTGACCAGCTGGATGGAAATCCAGCGGCAGCTGCTGCACCAGGGCTGGCCAAACTCGCTTAACATAAGAGCCACAGAGAATAAATGTCAGATGTTTGAGAGTCGCAAGACATGAATGTCACATGTTTGAGGGGGAGGAAGGCAAATAGATGGGAGAGGGAGGAGGGGGAGAGAGGTGGAAAGGAAGCAACTTTAACTTTAAATGCATTTTCCAAGTTGCCAGCTGGCTTGGCTTGGAGAAGTGATTTAAAAAGACAAAGGCCTTCTCCAAGCTGGCCGATGGGGTGGTGGGGGCTTCAAGAGCCACACAATATGTGTGAAAGAGCCATATTTATTTATCTAAGATTTATATCCCGCCCTTCCCACTAGGTGGCTCAGGGCGGCTTACAACATATAAAACTAACATAAAATCTAAAATTAAGCATTAAAATCAACATTTCATAAGTTATAGTTAAAAATCTAAACATTTGTTATATACATAGACATTGAAATCACAAA